>NC_054550.1:5578356-5878356 GCF_017654505.1 Polyodon spathula | reverse complement strand
GAATGGCAACATCGCCATCTAGTGTTTAGATACTCAAAATGCTTTTCTTTGCAAAACAAAGTCTTCCTTTTGACTAGCCACAGACATGTAAAGGTTATATTGCAAGAGGCAAGGAAAGTATTAATATTTATTGTGAAAAAGCAGAAAGACTTATTGTGGAAGATAATGGGTGCCGAATCACAATGACCCTTAATGTATTCAGTCAGTACAAGTTACACTGGATGTCAGAGAGTGTATAGACACTTTATTGGGCACACTAAAAACACCATATATATATATATATATATATATATTATATATATATATAATAATATATATATATATATATATATATATATATATAATATATATATATATATATATATATATATATATCTATATATATATATATATATATATATATATCTATATATATACATATATATATATATATATATATATATATATATATATATATATAGATATATATATATCTATATATTATATAAAACAGCTGACTAAACATAATGTCCATTTTTAAGTCTCTGAAAGCAGGATTAGAAGAAAAGGTGCAGATTACATTAATGTAAATGAAACCCAGCCAAGTGACTTTTCTGCTAAGAAATTTAAATCTTGAGTGGCTTCTTGCCAGGATGGCTTTCATTTTATGTTAGACTATAAACAAGACTCCACCTTGCTGTGATTTCACATATCTGGAGATTTGTCAGCCAAAGAACAGGACCCTGAGGCTTCCAAAATAGAATTGAAAAAGTAAACATGTCTTTGAAAACATGATTGATTTACTAGTGTCTGAAATACGTTGTAGTTTAACAGATATACTGCTAATTCTATATTTTTAACATTCAAACAACAGCTTTTTTTTTTTTTTTTTATTACATAAACTTTTAATATTTGGTGCCCCCTGCTGTACATAATTCAAGCAGTCAAAATAAAATCTAAAATATATGTCAGTGACCAGAATATTATTGGTTAACCAGTTCAAAATCCTTTAGAACAGGAACTTTCAATCCTGGTCCTGGAGGGCTGGTGTCCCTCCTGGTTTTTGTTCCAACTGTACCCTAAATTACTTAAATGGACCAATTAAGCTTCTTCTTATAAGCACTTAATTGATCCAATTAAGTAAATTAGGGTATAGCTGGAACAAAAACAAGGAGGGACATTGGTCCTCTAGGATCAGGATTGGAGATCCCTGCTTAGAAGCTTCCTGCAAACTCATCAGCAGAAGCTGTGTTACTATCCTGAGGCACTGCAAGGAGAACAAAGGGAACAAAATAATTAACTATTGTTTGCTGAACAGCTTGTCTGTCAGTATTAGAGTTTGTGTGGCTGCTGTTAGCCTCCAAGGAATAAAAAGAATCAAAAGGAAAATCCTGACAGGTAATTACAGACAGATATTAAATGATCTGTAATCCCCAGACAGAGAATCATAAGGCTGTCAAATCAAATAATCTAATCTCTCAATTAATACACACAAGGCTTCCCAGAAGAATGTTATCTAAAACTGAACCCACATTGCCTCTTATACAGTACTGTACACACACACCAAAACACTTACCATATGGAAAATGCAATTTTGCTGCATTTTATGTGTAGTTGTTTTACCTCTAATTTGTAGATAATTAATGCAATTGGCTGCTCACAGATCTACAGTATAACCTCTTCCACTGTACCTCCAAGATTAAACTATAGGAAGCTAAGGGTTTCGACCTATACCCACCGATATAAATCAGAATCCTTGTGAAGCAGGGTAATCCTAGGATAACCACACACAGTTTGGTGATACAATCCAGGGGGTTTCAAAGTGCTGCAAAATGCCAGCTGTGGTGTATCCCAGCAGTGTATAGGTTAATCAAATCAAGGGACTGCCATTGAGCATTCTCGAAAAAATTACAGCAGCAGCATCAGGGAACGCTTGACCCAAAGAAATAATTCCAATAGCTCAGGTCAGGAGCCAATGG
The DNA here is from genome assembly GCF_017654505.1 of Polyodon spathula. Taxonomy (NCBI): domain Eukaryota; kingdom Metazoa; phylum Chordata; class Actinopteri; order Acipenseriformes; family Polyodontidae; genus Polyodon; species Polyodon spathula. The sequence goes on along the minus strand of NC_054550.1, from coordinate 5,876,398 downwards.
GGGTATGCAATTGTCACAGCTTGTGACCTAGATATAGCTATGCAGCAGCAACTACAAAATAAGGAATTCTATATATTTTTTATAGATTAAGCAAACTATTTGTTTTTCAGCACCCAAGTTCGAGGCATCAACAGCAGGAGACGGCACCCAGACCACACCAAGCCAAGGAGGACACATAGGTAAGTATATACCAGTTTATTTTATTACACTTACTTGGACGTAAATAAGACAAGGCCAAGGTCTGAAAAGTAAGCATATATCATAAACTAGACTAGGTGATAAAGAAAGCTATTCTGCGCTATGCTGCTCTCTGCATATCAAAGTGTATTAAAGCATAGTATAAGCATGGTAAAGCATAAGTAAGCATTGTAAAGCCCAGAGAGGTATTGTAAAGCATATACAAAAGCATAGAAAACCATGGTAAACTATGATAAATGCATAGAATTACCACGGAAAAAGCATAGAAAAACTGCAGATGCATTCAATGGTTCCAATTTGAACAACATCGCTAATACAATTTCACTAAACAAAGCTAAACAATACTGTAGACTGCTGAATGGTGATAAGACACATTTACAAATGCAATACCGCATAAAGGGGCTGATGTAAGGATAGGCTTAGTGCAAACAAATGCGGCTGCAAAATCCAGATTGCCTAGCGGCCAGGCAATTATTTTGCACTGTGGCCTATGTAAGCTTAAGAGCAATAAAAATTAATCAACATGCACAAATAATGAGCTGCAATCATGATAATGAAGGTCACAATGAGCATTGCCTGTGCATAGGGATTTAACGGCTGCACTTACAGCTCAGAGATAAGTTAGAAGTACAGAGAGCAAGCAGCAAAGAAAATAAATGTTTTCTGAGAGCTGATTTTGGCCGCAGTATGAAATATAACATTTCTGTGTCATTGCCTGAGCTTCAATAGAGCTTGAAGGTGTAATTTACACCCCTCTGCAGTGGCAGGAGCATGTGCAGTGCAGTGGCTAGCGTGATTCAAGGTGATTGGAAGCTGGCATCCTGACAACTGAAACCTCCCTTGCAGAATATAAAAAAAATGGTACGGCAAAAAGCTTGAATGGAAGAATTCTGCACTGTCAGCATTGATCTAAAACTGAATCGAAATACAAAAATTGCAGCTTCAAATTAATTTGACAAAAAGGTTTTACATGCTCATCCTCCATAGATTTAATGTAATGATATTAAATGATAGCAATTATTCTGCATGTTGGTACTTGTAGTGTACAACAAAACAACTTAAGCTATGTGTTGTGATTTATTTTGGTAGCATCTTTTATAATTATTTTTAAAGGCTTTGTTGTTCATCTCATAAGGCCAATTGCAAACTATTAATACTATAAAGACTGAACTAATGGCCCACGTGAAAAGTGAAAAGTGAAAAGACGGGATCAAATAGCATCGTGGCATTTGGGATTTTCTACAAGGAGACGCTTCAGTGCTTTCACAGCTAAGAAGAGAAAACAGTCTAGCACACAAATAACCATAAGGGGGCAGCAGAATTCCATGCAAAACAGGCCTCCTTTAGAAACTCCATTTTGAGACAAATACACAACCACTCTTTACAAGGAAACAATGGTTATCATGCGTCTGGTGCTGGAAATTGAGTTTAATTGAGGGATTGAGGTGTGATTGGAACAGTGTGGAATGTGGCCAGGTGGTAATGGAATGAGTGGCTGTTAATTACTCCTAGTCACGCCCTACAAAAGAATAGAGAAATTCATTTTTTATGTGGGTTGTGTTGGGGGAGTTAGGAGAAGAGCGGAGCGGAGAGGGGTGGGGCGGAGAGGGGCTGGGTGAAAAGGTGAGGAGTGTGCTGTGAGTAAAACGTGAGTAAGTGTAGAGAACAGGAATAGCTGTGCTTGGGTGTTGTGCTTGTGCTGTGTGTGTTTACGGGTGGTTTTGTTCAAACTGTTATTATGTTCCTATGTTTTGTTTGTTTTGTGTTTATTAAAAGTGCACAGAAAGCGCTGAACTACAGTCTCTGCAGCTGGGTTGTTATTTCTTCCACTGGCCAGCCCTGACCGCCAGCCACGTTACCTATATAGTGGCAGTAGTGGAATAGCGCCCCCTTCTAACTACAGAAAACAGAGCGTAACTCAAGCCCTGCCACGTTCCCTATGTCTTTTCTTACACACTCCACGCTATGTTCTGAAAATACTTGTTTGTTATTGGTTAAAATATGGGAAGGCAATCACAAATTAATATCAAGTCACCCCATTTTACCCAAACTTAAGAATGTTCCATTCTAAGCATGATTGGACTTGTCTGGAGCCGGTCAGTAGTTTATTACTATGAGCACTCATTTTCTACCTTTCAACGTTTGAGAATATTGATATATAATATAATATTAATATATTAATTTTTAATTTTTTTTTTAGGAAATTCGATATGATTGAGATATTTACACATAAACTAGATAGGCTAATAAAGCTCTAATCTTTCATGTAAAAAGAAAACTGGTCAAGATTCCTAACAAAAATAATAAAAAAATACATTGAGCACCTTGGGAACAAATAGTTAATGCTCCACTCTTGCACATACTGACAGCGTTTATCACTCATGACCACAACTTGAACATAAAATACAAGAGCTTTTCAGCCGTTGCCTCCCCCAGACAACATTTCCTGTTACGCTCTGGCAAGAGGAAGCATAGTGTTTAGAGACGGCTAGCAGGTAAGTGCATTATAATTATTAATGCTATGCTACAGTGCAAATAACAATCATATTAGACAGATGACTAATAGCAACTAATACAATAGATCATATTTGCACAGCAATTCGTTTTTCAGTTTGCTTGGTGCATCCAGTAACTGCCTTACTTCCTTATTCATTTTTGGGGGAAAAAAACAAGCGATTTTTCTTTGTTTTAAAGGACAAGAAGCCATTTTTATGCTTAACCAATTAATTGTTGTTGAGATGCAGCTGGCTTAAAGCATTTATTTTTGTATAACAGCAAAATACTTCAATGCACCAAAACCCGACTTACATTAGTCAAAAAGCATTGAAAATAAAAGAGTAATACTACTTATCAATGCATTGCACCTTCTGTAAGAAAGCAAATATCGGTTTTCACATTAAAACCAGTTTGAAATAGAAGCATCCATCGGTTATCTGACCATTGTCCTATCTATTGCTTTCTCATTTGAAAAACTAAACCACACTCAGCTATATGGTCTTGTTGCTCATAAATTAACTGCATTTTCTGTTCTGCTACAGCTGCAGACAGTCTGAATATCCGGTGATCTATTTATGGAACTGATCTAGAAGTGAAACAACTGAAAGAATTGTATTTTTTCCCCCACTTGTTTTTAGATGAAGTATTTAAACTGGGATCATTTGTATGTAACAGAAAGAAAGTGTGTTCATGTCGGGCTAACTGGTGCACAGAATGAAGATATTTGTGCTGCAGTTTCTTTTTCCTGTCACACTTCAGTTCTCTGTGACTAGCACTCTCAGCACTTTCTATAGATTTAAGTGATGGTGCCACGCTCCCAAACTAGGACTGCCTTGTAAGGTAAAATATTCATCAATACAAAATTTACATTTATGCTTGGCTGTTACTGCCTCATTGAGCTTCTCTCCTTTTCATTTTGATGTTCCTCTTTGATGATTCTATCAGTTCATTTTTGAGCATGGTTCCAGAATAACAGAGGAACTAACAATATGTGAAAAATGCAAAAATCTTGAAATTTCTGAAGAATGAAGGACTGATCTAAGGCAATACTGTAGGGGGTTAGTAAGATATACAAACTCAGGAAGCAGATATTCCCTTTAAAGCTGATAATGTAACCTTGAGCTGTGCTTCTGACTCGTCATTTCTCTAAAGACAAGCAGGGCAGGCCTAGTGTAGCCATAAAAGCCAGGTGTTGTTGACAGTGTATTCTAACCTTTCCCTTGTATGCAGACACTGTAAAATCCACAGTGCATTATTGCACCTTACCAGACCTATACTTAACATGCACCTCTCATTGGTGTGCCACAGTACAATTCTCTCCTGACCAAGCTACTTTGAATATAAATTCTGAACTCTTCATAAAAGCAAAAGTTTACTGAAGGAACAGTTGCATCATTGTGTGATATAAATTTAATGTATTTATATTCTTCAGTGTGAAGATTTTAACAACAGTACAATAAGTTTTGGATTACACTTAAGTTATGTACTAGGAGTCTCGGGATACACTGAAAATACACAGAGGTGTACCATGAAAGAAGGAAGGAAGACACACAAGTTAGGAACCCTAGGGGTCAAGACGGAGCTCTATTTTGAATACTTTAAGGTTTAAAAGCTTCTGGCTCGAGACCAGCATGCGGTTGCGTGAACCTAGTGAACATCACAAGCTACCAGGTTCCATTGAAAGTATCAAGTGTAATTTGTTTTCACTTTTGTATCACAGGAAGATGAATCAGGATCAGAAGATGCAGAGGAAAAAGTTAAGGAACTTGGAGAAACTCCCGAAACAGCACTCTTTTGCATACGGAAACGGTATGAATCTATGCACTGCACAGTAGATGGTAACATTTACTATTGTGCATTTTTAGGGATTTTCTTCCCAGTTTAGAATGCCCAGTTATGTTTCCTCACCACAGTGATTCTGCCACCCAGCTCAGGAGAACTGAAGGTTCAGTGGGTGTCCTCCAATCCCATGACTAAGCCACTTTATTGTTTTACACCCACGAACTTGAGAGCGTATGTCAGTGAGCTACTGGCCTATGGAGGACAAAGCCACCAGCCCTGGAGGTACCCACCTGAGCTCACTAGGTGCCTGGCCAGTAGGGCCCACTGTAGCATGATCAGGAGAAACAGTCCCTTCCGGTTTTGTCTCCCTAGCTTGTGGGAGCACCAAGGCCAATTTGACACTCCCTCCAGAATCCCCAGCAAAGATCTTCGACTTTGCACAGCCAGGACGCGAACCTACGCTCCCTGACTGAACGATTCATCCTGCAGACCACGCGGCCATTCCATTACCGGGTGAGAAGGACCACAACTTGTTCACTTCTAATACAATAACAGCCTATCGGTTTCAAAATAGCGGTACTGAAGTAGTTAAGGCTTACATTTCATTTTAAAGCCTTGACAAAAAAAAAAAAGTACACTCAGGCAGAAGGGATTGCTAAGAAAGCATTTTACTATCCAGTACACTTAAGGTCACTACCAATAACTGCTTGGCCAAGGTGCTTATTCTAACTACACATAAAGGGTGAAGGGGTCTAATACAGGTCTGAAGTTCTTATTGGATTTCTGCTGCTTTCAACTCTTAAGTCCAAATATGGTACCTACAATCTGTTTCTATTTGGAGCTGTGTCCAAATTCCCTGTATTTAATTAATATGCTTGCTTTTTGCTTTTAAATTTGCCTTTATAAAGATTTTCCATATTGTTTCACCATTCTTACCTTACTTCTCTGAGCATTACTGTGCTTTGAAAAGGAGTGTGGTGTTGAAAGATGTGTTTTATTTAGAGTCTAAATCATGGGACATGGACACGCCCTGCCAAGAAGACAACACTCCCTGTTATCTGCTTAAACCAGTTTTTAAACCACATATGTGCTTACAGTTAAGAGGCACAGTTTGGGGGGAACATTCTTCAAATTTAAGGAGAGCATTTCAACTTGACCTCCAGATGTCTCTGCATACACAGCAAACTAACAACTGGGATGGGCTGGAAAGAACTGGAATGAACTGGAGAAGAGAAACACAGCCTGTTATACACACAGGGATTAGGCAAGGCACTCTGGTCTACCCAATATAGGAACACAATTTTACAATGATAATTGTGTTGGCAACTTCAAATATTACTGTATCCAGCAAGCATGCCTATGCTTTACCATTCTTTCCTACACTATTGTATGCTCTTAACTAGTAGGACGAAACCAGGCACTTAACAGCATTACAAAAAAATGCACTTAGATACAGTATAACCTTTTATGTCTAGGCATTTTCCTTTAAATCAATGATTAAACTGCAAGAGTCTGTAGGTTTTTTTTTTCTCTAATTGTGATTAACAGGCTGCAAATCACCTGTTATTATTATTTTTTTTTTTTTTTACAGTAACCATATTTTACTTTTTTAATATTGCATGGTACTGTTTATCTAATTCCATTCTGGCATTATTTTTTTTTTCGTTTATCAACAATAATTCAGTGTTAGTTGAATTGCATTAGGGCTGGTATTTTCCACCATTATTCAGTGTAGCGATATCCATTACAGCAGTTCGGAAAGCACTCAGTTATATGATCTAGCAGTTTGTGCAGCTCCACTGGCTGAATCAATTAAAAAAAAAAAAATTCTTTCCGGATATGACAACACACTTATTTTTAAACTCCAGATCAGTAAAAGAATGGAGACATCTTGCTTTATTTACTTTGAGCACGATGAAAAATCTCTGGGCTAATCATTGGACTGACCTTAGCACTGTAGGTATTCCCATTCTAAGTGCTCTCTTAATTGTTAGCATTGTCTGGCTACTCAGTTAGAGAAGCAGTTTTCCTGCAGGTTGAAATATTACCTTGGATATTGGGCGTGGCTTTCCTAAAGCAGTAGCCAGTAATAGGAACCTTTATACATTGTTTGAGCACAGCCACAGGCAGAACAGGGCTGAGGTGCACATACAGAGCTGCCTTTCCTGTCAATCAAGAAGACTGAAGACAGGATTTAATCATTTCTTGTTCTAAAGGGGACCGATAATCAGGTAACCATTCTTTCTGGTTTGGACACATTGTGCTTGCTTTATATTGTAGCAGCTGCAAAATGCTGGGACATCATTACATGTAAGGGCTGTATTGCATAATCTGGGCCGTAACCAGACACATTTTACCGAGGTCAAACTTAGGTTTCAAGCTATAGCTGGCAGTATTTATATGACTGCTTGATATTCACTATTCAACCTGTAAATCTATGTTACACTTCAAACCAACAGAGAAAATGAGTCTTTTGTACTTTACCAGAGTATTTACATGAACATCAGCACAACTTCGGTGTCCTCATAGCTAGTTAAGGCCATGTGAGTAACCTAGAATTGGGTGTGGTTATGGGAGTGGGGAAAAACAAGGCGGTCAGCACCTGTAAGTTTAGGGTTTCAAGTTACCGAGTTGGTTTCTCCTTTACAGGTTGCAGGCAAATATTAGTTTAAACACCAAATTAAAAAAAAAAATGATGTGATGAAAGACATGGCTTATAGACATGAAAATAACATAACACTGATAACATAACAATGTTTATTTTGAGCTCCAACTGCTGTAACATTATGCTGCTTGTATTAGCATAAGCCAAGGTCAATGTGAGAGCCCTTCATCTAGGCACCGTGACAGATTAGCTACATGATCTCTTTTGGAAATCAATAAGCAGTTGCTAGAAAACACCATGTGTGGCTTTCTTTTAGAATTGTTAGATAAATATAATTTATAATGCATCACCACTGTGAAATACCTTAATATGACTCTATAGTTGCCAACAGCTTGTAAGGGATTCAAGGTTCCAGGATCATAATCTCTCAGAAATCTGTTCTTTAGTTGTGCTTTGTGAGTTCACAACTATTAAGGTCCCCTGAAAGTTTGACGGGATTGGAGTTGGCTGCTGTTTGTTTACAAGTGGTGGTGACATTCAACAAGGCTTAAGACCTCTGTCTCAATAATGATGCTTCATGTTTCTAAAAACAGAGACTCAAGAAAAGAGAACTCTAGGCTCAACAGCTTGAGTTTGTCAGTTTGTGAGGATCTGATACCCACCGCACAGCGCTGGTGCTGATTAATAACGCAGCAGTATATTATCATGAGTGAAGTTCAAACAGAGAAGGCATTGCTGATTGCAGGAGGTAAGGAAATGCTGCGAGTTGTGTAACAGCTGTAATTTACAAACAAGAGAACAGTTTTTCAATATGAACATATAACTTTAATATGAACATACATTATAACGTTGTACATAGTCCTCTGAAATAATGGGATAAAAATTTCCTGAACTGGTAATCGAAAAAGGAAAAAAGCAAATAGTCAAGCTGGCAATATAAAAAAAAAAATTAATAAAAACATGACAAATAGCACATCATATCCATAAGGCAACTAGAGCACACATATTGTTTGTATATGGGAATACAATGTGATTCAGCATTTACATTTTTTTAGTCATCATTGATTGTGTCCATCTGTCTGTCTGTCACACTATACCAGGTGAACACAGTAATTGCCTAGCCTTTCATGCACTCATTCACTTTCTTACTTTTAAGTCCAGAATCATTAGATCATCGCTTTACACCTTATCTGCCTAACGTGTGTGGTAGGGCACCAATCTACAACACACATTTTTAAAACGTAAACTCCTAGCCTTGTGTAGTAATTTCAGGATGCACTTCACTCTAACCTTGCGCTTGTTATGGGATTATGAGGACCCTCTGTATGAGCCTGCACTCTTTGAAAATTATAAGAAAATGCTTTCTTAAAGCCAGGGGAGGAGTCATTATTAATGGTAAGCCATTATCTAATCAATATGGTTTCAGACCACCATTTAGACAATGTATATCTATTGAATAACGATTTCTCTCGCACTTGACTTCCATTTCTTACCAAATTAAACTCGCATCATCATAGGATCAGTTTGAGATGTCCTGTTAAAAGTAAAACAGTGGGCTGTCACTTGAGGAATAGTTCAATAATACCTCTGTGGCTACACCAATACAAAAAGTGGAGATATTTCAATTATGGTATTGGGACAAAAGGGCAAAATGGAACCTTTTTAAATTAAAATAAAGTTAATAATCAGATTTACAATCATTTAAATGAACATGCGACCTTATTATCTATAGCTTGAAATATCCAGCTTATAGTGACAGTCCTAAGGACCACCTTAGTCTTTGTACAGATAATATATATGCATGTAAATTCTATATATATATATATATATATATATATATATATATATATATATATATATATATATATATATATATATATATATTCAGAGCAGCTGCTATAGGCGGGTCCTACTGTACTGTGATTTTGCTATTCTTTTCAGTCAGATTTGCCACCTGTTTAAGCATTAACAGTACTCCAAGTTTATCTTGTGATGCACTGAAATAGACCAAGATTAACTGTCGACCCATATTGTTGACACTGTTAACTGCCTTGACACTCCCATAAATAGAGCAGAGCACAGTGTACTCAAAACCATAATAACCTGTCAGCTTGCCCAATATTATCAGCTGGACCCACAGTGGGTGCAGGCTCTAAATCACAAGAGTAACAACGAATACAGAGGTACTGGACTGATGTTTGTACGCACTAACAACATTGCTATGGTAACATGGCAATGGTTTTTGATTACAACTGATGAAAATAGAGGTGCAACACCATAATAATAATGGCCTTCATCAGGGCCGAAACGTTGCTTTGTTTTTAACTTTTAAAATAATTTTTCTTTTTTTCTTTTAAAATAATAAATAACAAAGAATGCAAATTTGATCTACAATCTATTATTATGGTGCCGCTCCTCTACTTTCATCACTTGGGATCAATGTTGGAATATTTGGGAAACTGATCCCGGAGGTAACACCCAGTAATGGAAAATATTGTATTATAATATTAGCTACATGGAATGTTTTTTGATTAGAAAAACAGACAGACTGCCTGCATTGTTTACAAGTGACAATGTAGCACTGGCTTTAGGTGGGGTCACAAGACAGGTATTACCAAATGTATGTTACTGGAAACCAATTATATTCTGAGCATGAACGTCTAAATAGCTTAAAGGCTAGATTCAAATGACTCTTAATTGTAGAAGCAGAGTACATACAGTACTCTGCTATATTAATAGCATATATGCAGCTAGGGTGTGATTGGCCTTGTGAATTTTAGTTTTGTGACAAAGCAGAACGACAAGGATAGTGCACACAGGTGTACAATAATTATCTGTTATTAAATTGGTTAAGGCAAGATCTTCCTAAGGATCTTTAATTAACACTTCATATTTAGCCTGGATGTACCAAACATAAACCCAAAGTTGAAGGGCATAGTATCAGACATAACAAGCTTCTACAAGCTTTTGACAAAGTCCGGCATAAAAGATTAATTCTCAAACTGAATGCAGTAGGGATTCAAGGAAATGCATGCATATGGATTAGGGAGTGATCAACATGTACAAAACAGAAAGTACTGATTAGAGGAGAAACCTCAAAATGGAGCGAAGTAACCAGTGGAGTACCACAGGGATCAGTATTAGGTCCTCTGCTATTCCTAATCTACATTAATGACTTAGACTCTGGTATAGCAAGCAAACTTGTTAAATTTGCGGACGACACAAAAATAGGAGGAGTGGCAAACACCATTGAAGCAGAAAAGGTCAAATGACATTTAATAGAGAAAAGTGTAAAGTACTGCACGCATGCAATAAAAATTTGCATTATAAATATCAGATGGAAGATACTGAAATTGAAGAAAGAATCTATGAAAAACACATAGGAGTTTATGTTGACTCAGAAATGACTTCATCTAGGCAATGTGGGAAAGCTATAAAAAAAAGCCAAAGAAGATGCTTGGATATATAGTGAAAAGTGTTGAATAAATCAAGCGAAGCAATGTTAAGACTTTACAATGCATTAGTAAGATCTTATCTAGAATATTGTGTTCATTTCTGGTCACCTTTCTACAAAAAGGATATTGCTGCTCTAGAAAGAGTGCAAAGAAGAGCGAACAGAATTATTCTGCGTTTAAAAGGCACGTCATATGCAGACAGGCTTAAATATTGAATCTATTCAGTCTTGAACAAAGAAGACTACATGCCGATTTGATTCAAGCATTCAAAATTCTAAAAGCTATTGAAAACCCAAAGGCCTTTTTCGACCTGAAAAAAGAAACAAGGACAAGGGGTCACAAATGGAGATTAGATAAAGGGGCATTCAGAACAGAAAATAGGAGGCACTTTTTTACACAGAGAATTGTGAGGGTCTGGAACCAACTCCCCAGTAATGTTGTTGAAGCTGACAACCTGGGATCCTTCAAGATGATGAGATTCTGGGATCAATAAGCTACTAACAACCAAACAAGCAAGATGGGCCAAATGGCCTCCTCTAGTTTGTAAACTTTCTTATGCGCTTATGTTCTTATGTTCAGTGTGTGAATCTGACGATATGTTTACACAAACACGGCTGTCAGACTGGTAAACAACATGTGACAACATCAAGTGTGCCAGTCAGAGCATATGGGTGACAACATACAGTGCAAGCATGAGGATGTTGTTTTCACAAAGTGCTATATAGGTCAATGCAGCAAAACATACTCTATGTGTGTGGCTGCATGGGATCAAAATGACTGGACTTGACACAGGTATTTGCTTTACTTCATAACAAGAGATTTAAACAAAATCACTTTGTCGATCTAAGTGAAAAAAATCACTGCCATATTTTTGTTATGCGTTTGTGATCATGTGAATTTGCACTTAATGACTTTCAGCCCGGTCTGTTTTCATTGGTTTACTTCTGTCTTGATGGAACGAGGGTTAATTCCAGTTTGAACCCTGGGGATGTTAAGAAAATGGGATTTGACTTCCTAAGTGATGGCAGATTTCCTGTACTTAACATTTCTGTGTTGTTAATAACATGGTATGTTGTCCCTCGCACAAACTGCTTCTGAGGCTTTTAAAGGATCTCAGATTATTACAGAGATACACGCTTCAATTTAGTGAACTTCCTTTAACTATTCTATGATGCCTTCTAGTCAGATTGGCTGAAGCATGTTGAGCTTAACAGAGACAGCCTCCTTCTTATTTCCTTAATTAAAAGACACTGCTTATGCAGTCAGGCAGGGTATTTTGGGAGTTGGCTTTTGTTAGTTGAAGTCTTGGGAAACAAGTTTTGAAACGAGAAACCGGCCACTTTTATTAACTTGTTTTATGTCCTTTTAAAGAAGAAAGAAAACTGAACTTTTCCACTGTTGTAAAACAGGATAATTCTTTACAATAAAAACATAAGATTAAGTATAACATTTTATATTGCTAGGCTAGATAAACATGGGATTCAAAATGTTTGTAGAGAAATAAATAAAGCTTGTAGAAGTATTCAGGGCTTGTATGCAAGATTGCTTTCACCCATTGCTTTATGACTGGCTTCCATGGATACAGGTGTGGCCATAAATGTTGCACCATTAAGTTCAATCATTTTTAACTTATTCTTAACTGTTACGATTTTTATTTTCAAAGAGGTAAGCTTGAGTAACTATTGACTATATACAGCATGCACAGGGATATAATTCAATGTACAGTGGTGCCCAAAAGGACTGGCAACCTCGATAGTTTCACTGATTGCTGATTTGGAATAAATGTTTAACAATAAAGTGGAAACAGCAGGGCTCTTGGTTTCCAGTTCTGAATCGAACCAAGCATTGTGCAATTGAGCATCTACAAGGTGTCGGCACATGTGATGCCAGAACTCATCATTGCCCAGATGTATTCTAGGTTCCTCTCAGCTTGCCACAGTGGCTATAGTAGAGGCAGTTGTAAGGACAAACTTAAATCACACAACAGGTTCCTGTTCAAGGACAGTGTTTTTATGATTTTCTGGGTATTGCATGTTCTTAACATTTTACAGCATATGTGTCCCCTGTGATAAATCAACATCTGCCTCCTGTACAAGCCTCAGAACTGCCCCAACTGTTGTACTTCACAGTATTTTACATTCCCAGTTTTATAACTGGTTTATAATTCTAGAGAATGTACTGTTCTGTGTTTAGATTTGGATGAAAGGTGCTGTATCCATGTCGTTCCATTTTAGAGATGCCCAGGCAGTTTCCGAAGGTCTCGCTCAGCGAGGTGGACGAGCAGGTGCGTCTGACGGCTGAAAGGGTGTACGCCTCAGCCCTGCGAGAGGAGGACACCACGGATGGCTTGGCTATATTCAACGTGGCTGAAGACTGTCCCATTGGGCAGATAGAGGCCAAGGAGAGGCAGCTGCAGAAGGAGCTGGCTGAGCAGCACTCAGAGGAGACAGCCAAGAGGTGAGCATGACTGTATGTATCTCAGGAATCTCAATAACCTTGGGTTCAATTAAACAGACTGCATGTACTTCAAGTGTTGAAGATCCTGGGGCAAACATTGAGGTGAAAATCAGAGAGGGCATCATGACAAGAACGAGGACCATCTGACAAAGTAGTCCAAAATAACTTTGTGCCAGGTACTGTTGGACACCTTTCCTTTAAGTCAGTGGGTCCATAATAATTTGCAGATCACTATTAGATACACTGCCATAACTAGAACATAAAAAATAAATCAGCAAGGTATTCATTCTAGGCATCTTGAACATATAGCAGTTTCTTGATTCAAGGTTTGCCCTGTTTAAATTTCAAATGTAAACCTTTTGACATGCTGTAAGCTTTTTCAGTGTTTACTTATTTTTGCCACATTTGTCTATTGAATATAAAATTTTCCCTTTAAGTAAAGTAGAACATTGTAGTGAATGTTGTGTTATTGGCTTAGCTGACCAGTTTTTGAACATGCTGACATGATGATGAGGACTGACATTGTGGGTTTTTTTTTTTTTTTTTTAGGAAGAAGAGTTTCAAGATGATTCGCTCCCATTCCATGTCTCTCCAGATCCCAGTTAACACAGACTGGGCTATGTCAATCATCTCCCCCATCCTGTCTCCCTCTGCTTCCTCCGTGACCTCCATGACGGACAGCGTTCCTGAGTTTCAGAGAGTCACCATCAGTGGAGATTACTGTGCTGGGGTAACAGAATCCGACGTTGTTTTGTACATTTCGTAACACATTTAGCCACTTGCACCAGTGGATACATATTCAAAACAGCTGGTAGAGCAGCTGTCATAATCTTCATAAATATCTCAAAACACTGATAGTAATATATAAGCAGATCTTGGTGCCTCTCTAGTGGTCTTAGCTCTAACATGTCAGATCTTTCAGAGTTGTTTTTTTTTTTTAATGTGTTTTGATTAGACATGTTATCAGAAGTATTAATTAGTCACCCACTTAGCACATTTTGATGCCTGTTAGTATATTTAATGATATTATAAGTTATATTTTGGATTGAGTTGTTCATACACTGGGAAGTTTTTTTCCCCCAGTGACATCGTACTGATTTTGTTTTTCAGTGACCCAAATTCCTTTCTCATGAAGTCCTACACACCATAGTTGATGGTTTTATCTTCTCCATTAGATGGCACTATTTACAGTTTTCATTTTGTGATGCCTGGATTTTAGCACTCATTCAGGCAAATTAAGATCATATGAGGAGTGTTACAGACAATTATATTCAGAACTCAAAAGAAACGGTTTCTCTTTGCTAAACAGTTTTGCATTTACGACTCTGTTAAGATTATACAAGAGATAAATAGTTGCATCAGTTCTCTTTTGCTAATATTGTAACTTGATTATAGGTTGAAAAATTATCTAAAGAACATCAGGGATTGGAAGTGGAAGTCTTGGACTGGGATACCACAGAGTAGGAGCAGTAAAACTGTATTGATGTGCAATACGTACTGGTGTGTGGGATTACTCAGCCCAGCCTCTGAGCCTGATAATTCTGAATATCAATTTGACCCAACCTTTATACATTTTATATGATTAAGTAGATATAAACACCCCATATAATAGATGCCATAACTATTTCCATCTAACATGTAGTTTGTGTGCACACTGTATGTGTGCACAAAGACACTGACTACAAACTCCACTAGGGCTATTCCCCTTTAGCGAAACTGTAGCACGTCTACCTTTAGTGCTGATGGTCAGCAGTTCAAATGCAGACCACAGAGGAGGTAAAAAATAAATAAAAAGTTCCATGCCTGTTTACACAAATTTAGCAGTGGTTTCCTAAACAAGCATGCAGCATATTAAAACAATCTTCAGTCGGTATCTCAGAAGGGTTCATCTGGTAAAGGCACAACTGCATGGTGTGCGGGGAAGAGTCGTGCAGTCAGACTGCACGACAGTTTTCAATTTGGGGACTGTTTCACCTCATTGAGCTACTATGGCCCCTGCTTTCATGCTTCCCAGTGACCTCAAGCAGACACCTGCAAGGATGGCCCTTGTGCCCCAGTGGATATTGGCTCTACAACCTCCGTTGTCAAACCACTGGCTGAAAAGAAGCAATTGGTTTGCTGTTGTCACAAGACACTGAGCTGGTGTGGGGATTTGCTGCAGTACTAAATTGAGCAAAAAACAGGGGTAAAATAACTGGACGGCTGTTTTAGGTATTGTTCACATGTATTCTAAAAGAAACAAAAAGCATTCAATGTACATGGATAGGAGTAATACCTCCTCCTTTCACAGATCACAGTGGAGGACTACGAGGTAGCTGCCAAAAAACTTTTGAAAGCTTTATTCCTTCGGGAGAAGTATGCAAAACTGGCGTACCATCGCTTTCCCAGAACTACAGCCCAGTTTCTGCGTGATGCTGAAAATGAGAAGTGGAAAGTCGAAGATGAGGTGCTCCCAGGTAATACGAAGTAGCTGAAGAGAATTTAGTACGGTGTCATTAACAGTGGTTTTCAACTGCAAAAGAAATAATGGCTAACTAATGTTTGGCATGTTCCCCAGAGTTTCATCCCTGCCCAAGAGATGGGGCGGATCCTTACAACATGGACGCCCCAGAGAACCTGAATTACCAGCTGAAGATGAGTGATGGCATTATCTATGTGTATGACAATGAAAAAATGATGAAGAGCAATGAGCCCAGGAGCCTGCCTTACCCAGACCTGGAAACCTTTGCCATAGACCTGAGTCACATTCTTGCATTGCTTGCCGATGGGCCTACGTAAGTGTCCACCACTGAAAACAATAAGCCGACTCTTGTTTTATTACTGTGACTTTTTTCCCTTGTGAAGTTATAGGTACATCAAATAAATGGTCCGTATAAGGAACAATGCACTTTAATATACGCATATTTTTTATTATGTCTTGTGCTGTGTTGGCTCCATTAGCTTTACAGAGAACCAAACCCTAAAAGCATACTAATGCATAAAACAATTACTGTGTTAAATGCTGTAATTGCAGTTGCTTGCATTTGCTTTATAGATCACAGTGCCAATAAATGTTAAAGACCTCCAAGGTGGAAGGTACATCTTCATTTTTAGGACACCCTAAATTTCTCCCATTTTCCTTTTCTTACCAGGAAAACATACTGCCATCGCCGGCTCAATTTCCTGGGATCAAAGTTCTATTTGCATGAAATGCTGAACGAAATGGCTGAGCTAAAAGAACTGAAGAGTGTTCCCCATAGGGACTTCTACAATGTTCGGAAGGTACACAACTCCGTGACGGTAGACAGCCTAGCTTTTTACTTCGAATCTGAGCACTGCTAGCGGCGCAAAATCAGTGTGTAAATAAAAGCTCAGCTGTCTTCGCCAGCACACCTCTTGGCTTTTTATAACAGCCACCCTCCTTTAACCTTCAGGTTGATACCCACATCCACGCTGCTGCATGCATGAATCAGAAACACCTGCTGAAGTTTATTCAGACCACCTACGAAGAAGAAGCGGACAGGATTGTCCAAGAGAAGGCAGGGAAGAAAATGACCTTGAAGCAGGTGTTTGACAGCCTTCACATGGACCCCTACGATTTGACAGTGGACTCGCTGGATGTCCATGCAGTAAGAGTCCTTTATATGGCACAGCTAAAACTATATACCTACAGAATGTAGGACACTGTAAACCAGATTTGCTGAATTACAGTATAGGAGAATGCTGTAACCAGCCAGCAATGATAAACGAATCATGATTGTGGGAAAGATTTGTTACAACCAGACCTGAATTGAAACCAATTTACTTTAATGATTGTACTTCAATGACGGTACAGATACACTTCTGTTTAACGTGACCATCTTCTTTTGCAGGGGAGACAAACATTTCATCGATTTGATAAATTCAATTCCAAATACAACCCAGTGGGTGCTAGTGAACTCAGGGACCTGTACTTAAAAACGGACAACTACATGGATGGGGAATATTTTGCACGTCTTGTCAAGGTATTAAAAAATATTTTAAAATATTTTTGTATATGCACCCTCCTGCTGTCTGGGAATGAATTGGGGAAGCAGAAAAAAAAAAAAAAACTGTCCCTCCAAAGAGATTACACAAACTAGAATAATCATTTATCAGTTTGTTTAAATGCAATTGAACGTAATTTTAGTCAGCACATAGTTTCATTTAAAGTTTCTGGAAGGCGATTCCATTCATGCATTTTAAAATGTGTACAACTG
This sequence comes from Polyodon spathula, assembly GCF_017654505.1. NCBI lineage: Eukaryota > Metazoa > Chordata > Actinopteri > Acipenseriformes > Polyodontidae > Polyodon > Polyodon spathula. The sequence goes on along the minus strand of NC_054550.1, from coordinate 5,859,188 downwards.
TATTATGTCCCAAATTCACTAAATGCAGTCACATTATTAGACTATTTCAGGGGTTAATTTGATCAACCACACCCTGCCAGCATAAACCATTTAGCACTTTAAACAGTAAAGGGTTCCGAAAAATGTAGCATTCCAGGTGTGCTGTTACAACTGTTTAAATAACATACCTGTATTTTTTATTTTTATTGTTAACATCCTGACAACTTTTTACACGTATAACTTTAAAGTCTGTTTTTAACAGAGTAGAATTATAGCCCACATTGCCAAAGCGGTAACACAGCAATAACGATCCATGATGTGGTACGGAACAGAAAAGCCACCAGTTTTTTTAATTTTTTTTCTGTCTTGCGCAGTGTTTTGTGGGGCAGGGAGGTCAAAGTCATTAAGGGGGACTATGACCAAAATGGCAGTTCTGTAAAAATAAAAAAATTAAAAATTAAAAGCAATGAAAACTTAAAATACATCAATGACAGCTGATTAGTCCAAGCTCTTACATCCAAGTGAGCCACTGACGATCACGATAGGACTTGTAGAACCGGATAAATTATGCAAGTGACAGTGAACACAGATAAAAAATTAGGTGTAAATTTTTTTTTTAAAAAAGCACTAATATTTTAGCAGGTGTTTTTTTCCAGGATTTAATGTCATTTGCGTATTTTTGTCCTAGATTGAATAAAAAAAAGGCCAGATTTAGCTAAATACATAAATGTTAACAAACAAACTCTTAAAAATTTTTTTGGCACTGTATATAGAGGAGGCTGGGAAGGGCAACATTGCAGCATGTAATGCCAAATCAAAGGCATTGCAAGACAATAATATATAATATATATATTTTAAGATTTCACTGCTGAACAATAATGTTTTTCAGATTTATCTATTAGATAAACACCAAGTGTTAAAAAAAAAAAAAAAAAGTACTTGTTTTTTTCACAGGTTATTTAAAGTCACAGATTTATTTGTTAGAAACCCAGATTTAATGTGTCAACTAATTGTTGACTAGCCAAGTGAAAAAAAAAAAATGTAGACTGATTTTAAATGTTGAATTTGTGATACGTTTTCAACATTTTATCTGAAAGTACACATTTCAAAACTTAAGAATGTGTTTGTTAAAATGTATTTATTTAGCTAAATCTTGATTAAATCCTGAAAAAAAAAAAAACAATATAAAATATAAAGTTAAGTTCTAACGTTTTAATACGTGTGTCAGGGTGGGGCAACAAAATATATGCTAAGAAATGGGGGCGGGATATAAAAGGTTTGCGCACTGCTGACTTAGAGGATAGATCTCAAAGCCCAGTGCACTAGAGCGGGCATTTTGAAGAGCTTTGAAACAGACTTTAAAGTTATAAGTGTAAAAAGTTGTCAGGATGTTAACAATGAAAAAGAAAAAAATGGAGCTACGTTACTTGAACAGTTGCAGCAACACGTGGGGACGTATAACGCCAGATTTTTCGGAACCCCACTAACAACTATTTAAGGGGTAATCCCTGATTAACCACTGACAGGTGGTTTATCTATTCAGGGTGATCCTTCAATGCTGTAAAATGGTCTCAAATCTATATAGGTTGTGCAGCTTTGTCTCTGAAGATTGATTTAACTATGAATTTACAATCAGTGAACTGTGTCAATGGCATCAAGTTGTAACTGGACGGGCATGTTACTTGTATTAGGAAGTGTCTAAAGGTTTGGAGGAGAGCAAGTACCAGCATGCAGAGCCTCGTCTATCCATTTATGGAAGATCCCCTAGTGAATGGAATAATCTGGCCAAATGGTTCATCAAGCACAAAGTATACTCACCAAACGTGCGCTGGATCATCCAAGTCCCCCGGATCTAGTAAGTGCAATGAGCTGTAAACACACCCAAGGTTTCATTCATTTTAGCATTCCAGAAGAGATCAATGTATTACTATTATGCTGTGGATTTTCTAGAGACATCTACGATTCATGCTATGTTCATACTAAGGCCTGTGTTATTAGACAATTACAGTATAGTTTTTGCTTGTAATCCTTAATTGTTCTGTGGTATGTCATCAGAGTCTCATGCAAATCGGATTTTGAGCATGCGCACATACAATTGTGTTTATTATATAAATGGTAAATATTACATTTGTTTGCAGTGTTTATCATTTATGTGGGTGTTTTTGGATATACGTTGCATTTGGATGGATGTATATTCCAAATGCATAAGTACTACCAGAAGTTAAACTATTCCCCTCCCCCCCCCCCCACTGGATGAAGTTACTTTGACTGGCATGTAATTTATACAAAACAAATATATTTTCTATTTCCTTTCAGTGACATTTTTAAATCAAAGAAAATTGTGCCAAGCTTTGCAAAAATGCTGGAAAATATCTTCCTTCCTCTGTTTGAGGTCACAGTTAATCCACAGAAAAACAAGGAGCTACATCTTTTCATGAAATACGTGAGTACTGATTATACACAGGCATGTTGCTTTAGTATTTTTGAAAACACCCTCTACACTGCATGTGTTTTACTTTATTCTACCTACAAACGAAAACGACTGACCCTTTCAGTCCTAATTTATTTTTGTTGAGCTGAAGAAGGCACTCATGTGTACTTTATTTTTACATACATTTACAGACTACCTCAGACTGGGACCAAGCAGTCCCATGAGGTCCCAAAGTGATTTCTGACAGCATATGTTAACATAGGATGCTAAGATAAGGCTTAAAATGATTTCTTGTTACATACTTTACAATTCAAACCCTGCTTCTGTGTTGTTGGTGTGCAGGTGACCGGTTTTGACAGCGTGGATGATGAGTCCAAGCACAGTGACCACATGTTCTCCTATAAGAGCCCCAAACCAGAGGAGTGGGTCACAGACCAGAACCCACCCTACAGCTACTACCTGTTTTATATGTACGCGAACATCATGGTGCTCAACAACCTGCGCAAGTAAGTCATGGTTAATTAAGCCACGGAACAATTTCATTTGCACTGAAGTAGATAAATGAGATACTGGAGATGTCAATACAGGCTTCCTCTTATGAACAGCATTGTAAATATGCCTATAGAATTGCTTGCAGATGCAGATTCTCAAGCTGGGGAGTATGTGCTAGAATGTATTAAACCACACATATACTGTATATAAAAAAAGCTATAGGATTTGTAAATCTATAGGATAATAAGTCTTACATTTTATGCACGTTCTTCCAGTAGCATTTGTTCTTCAGCTATAATGCATCTTGCAATACTGACTGTCCACTCACTAACAAAGGGAGCGAGGACTGAGCACCTTCCTGTTCCGGCCTCACTGCGGGGAAGCTGGCTCCATCACTCACCTTGTCTCAGCCTTCCTTACAGCGGACAACATCTCCCATGGACTCAACCTCAAGAAGGTACCCGCCTACTTATTCTGTAAAAGACTAATGAACGTTAAAACTTAACAATGTCTATATACAAATAATTTCATGCACACATAAACAACTTGAGCATCTGGTAGTCCATTAAACAGACCTCAACTAACTACCTTGACCTAATAAAATATATTTTTTTTTTTTTCAAAATTATACAAATGTATATATAGATTTTTTTTTTAAATCAGTAAACCAAACTGCTCTCCCCCCACCTCCCAATTACCTGATGATGTACTGAGCTTGTATAACCCCATCCAGTGCTGAATATTATTGTACAACATACCTGTCAACAGGTTATTTTGAGATAGCACCCTAGGTTACATATTAATATCATCTTCTCCTAAAGACTGCTTGAGTACCATTTGATTGCATTTTACTTATTCAGAGTCCAGTCCTCCAGTACCTGTACTATCTTGCTCAAATTCCCATCGCCATGTCACCGCTGAGCAACAACAGCCTCTTTCTGGAGTATTCCAAGAACCCGCTGCGTGAATTCTTACACAAAGGACTGTGCGTTTCCCTTTCCACCGACGACCCCATGCAGTTCCATTACACCAAGGTAAGAATGAATCACCTACTGCATTACTGGGTGGGGGTGCAATGTCTATCTCACTATTAGGATATCCCATGACCATACAAAGTGAAAGACATGGGTAAAAACCGACAGTAACAACGAGCCACAGACATGTACTGTAATACACTGTACAACTAACAACCTGTTTCTGCATTGCAGGAAGCACTGATGGAAGAATACGCTATTGCAGCTCAGCTGTGGAAGCTCAGTACCTGTGATGTTTGTGAAATTGCAAGAAACAGTGTTGTGCAGAGTGGACTGGCTCACCAGGTAAAAACTGTAAAAAATTAAATTAAAAAAAATACATAAAAATAAATTTATGCAAAGCAGAATGCTTCATGGTCCCATTCCATAGGTCAGTAAAAAAAAAAAAACAACAAAAAACTAATAAACAGTACACTTTTTTATTTAGACTTAACGCTGTATATGATAATTGTACAGTGGAAGATCAGAAAACTGTGAGCACATAAAAAATATTGAATCCTGAAGAAAAATGATCCTTCTTTCTGTTTGTCACAACAAATGAAGTATGACTTATATATGACTTTTACAGGAAAAGCAACATTTCTTAGGACCTAACTACTTGAAGGACGGCCCTGAAGGGAATGACATTCGAAGGACAAATGTTGCCCAGATCCGCATGGCCTACCGATATGAAACCTTGTGCAATGAGCTGAGTTTCTTGGTGGATGTTACGAAATCAGAAGTCATTGATAAAGAAGTCGAGTAACTGCTCAACACAAATGACAGGAGCTTCAAAAATAATAATGTTGATTTAAGCAAACTATAATATGCTAATAGGATCAAGTTAAACTTATTAACAAATTTGATAGAATATCAAATAGGTTTCAGTTACACCGTGTAATAATTTTTTTTTATTTTTTTATTCCTGGGTAGTAAGTGTTATTTCCTAATTGCTTATGCCTCAAAAGTATAGAAAATGGCTATTATTCCCCACAAACTTTGCTTTTGTGACCAGGACAGTGATATTTCAAAATATCACTATTTCCAATGGGAAAACGGGCAAATGTGTGTCTTTTCGTTCACATAAAGTCAGAAAAAACACCATATGAATCCAAATTAACATGTATTTATACTAAAGTAATACAAAAATGACTACAAAAGATTTACAAGTGAGTAGTTTTTTGAGATTTACGATTATACTGTAAATATACAGCATACTCACTTCTAAATCTTTTGTAGTTGTTTTTGTATTACTTTAGTATAAATACATCATTTTTTTCTGACTTTATGTGAACGAAAAGACACGTTTGCCCGTTTTCCCACTGGAAATAGTGATATTTTGAAATATCACTGTCCTGGTCACAAAAGCAAAGTTTGTGGGGAATAATAGCCATTTTCTATACTTCTGAGGCATAAGCAATTAGGAAATAACACTTACTACCCAGGAGCAAAAATTGTGTTACATAGTGTTATTATTCACATTTGTGAAGGATTCTTTTTTTACTTGCTAGCTGTCAATTTACTGCATGGACTGAAGAAGGAATAAACTAATCTGCTTATTCTAGAAAATGCATGTCCTCTAATGCAATTTAGCAAAAGCTCAAAGAAAATGCATGGCTATGAAGACCTGCTTTAAAATTCAATCAGATTTCAAGGGTCACACATCTGAATGTCACCTTTGATAGAGAACAAATGCAAAGCTTCAGGATCTGGAAAATGAGGGGACAGAATGAACCTGCAAAGAGGGGAAACAGCAGACATCACACAATTCAAAATGAGCTCCTGATTACAAATGACCATTCACTATTAAATCATTTACACAATCATTTTACAGGCTTTTGTTCAATGTTGCTGACTGTAGAAAACACACTAAACATAATATATTGTATAGTGTATTCAGTGCTTCTGTTCAAATGGGCATTATTGCACAATCTATTTTTTGAATAAAACTGTTACTGGTTAAAGGTATGGTTTAGTTTGAAATGGTTAATGCTCACTACTGTTGAATTCTTTTTCAGAAATAAATATTATGCATACAGGAATGACTACAATAAATTACTATAAACAGGATGTTCATTTCTTAATGCAACATGATACTAGTAAAACAAGTCTGATAACAAAACATTGCCATGCTCATGACTGCCTGTATTCTTGCTGTATAGTATTTTTATTTAATTAAATAAACAATGTTTTTCTTAAGTGTATCTTCATTCGTTGTTTGTTTAAATAGATCAACAGAAAACATGAATCCAAACTTTTCATTGTCCCAAAGTATGCATATTTTTTTGCATTCAGTAATTAATACTAAATACACAATTTAAAATCCCAGCTTTACTTCTCATGGACTCGGTTACCGCTGGATTACGCTATTAGAGCAACAGATTCATGAATCAATCCATGTTCTATTCAGCACCAATCTGTCCTGGTATTAACTGAATTAGAGGCACTTTGATAACTGATCTCTTTAAAATCAATGTTGACTGAGTGAAAAGACAAAGCTAGCCCATTTATTTAATTTAATTTAATTAACCCATGGTTTAATTGTTAGGTTAAAAACAATGCGGTCGGGTGACAGCATTATTTTAATATTATTACATCTTTATTCATTCATTTCTTTTTAGACAAATGCAAATTCTTTTGCTAGTATTAAAAAAAAAACTGTTATTTTGGTGTGTCTAAAATGACATACAGTACAACTGAAAATATTGCGAAAAAATTGCGTAAAAGTTTTACTGTGCTAGAAAAAAGAACACAAAACATGTGATTTAATGCGCAAGGGAAGTGCACACATCGATCAACAGAATTGGAAACTTCTTGTCTTTCCGAAAGGAGACTCCACCCATCAATCTCATAAGTTACCATTTTAACCAGTTAAATAGGTCTCTCTGTCCACAAACCTCTGTCGTTTCTTTGTTTGGTCCTCCTCCTCCCTGCCTCCACCCTGCAGCGTGCCTTGTCTAGGGGAAGGTGGCCCCAAGTGCCACTTGTCCTAACCACTGGCTGAGCCATTCTTAATCACTGTATTGCATTCATCATAGCTCGGCCAGCATAGGGGCGGCTAGCAAGCTCCAGTGGATAAGGCCACGGGCCAAATTATAATGTGAATATATTACGCACCTGTTGGCTATCATGTTCATGTCAGGCATAACTGTTTGCCAATTGTTCATGTGCCACCAGGCATACCTTTCACAAACAATAAAGTGTAATTTTCTACTATAAATGAATGTCTCCTTTCTGAAACATGTTATTTGTCCAGTGAAGAATTACCAAATGGTAAAAGACTGGTTAAGACAGTTTAATATTGTTTCCTTTTATTTGTTTCAAGGCCTATGAAATGTATGGAACCCAAACAGGCTCAGTGATTGAAGTATTCATTCTATTACTTTTGTTTAAAAGTATGGGCCAGATTTTCAAAAAAATATCAATTTCACATTTACAATACCAATGTTCTGCTTTGCTCAGTTTTTTTTGTAAAAATGCAATTAGCTTTTTAAATTACAGTGCAGTATAAGTTTCCTCTGCAGCATTTTAACATATTGTCCAGGGTACCCGATGCTTGTGGTCCTAGAACGCCACCTAGTGGGTTCAAGCATTTTAAAACATTTCAAATACAGGGCACCTGTCAGGGTATACAGTAAATATTGCCAAACATACTTTATTAAATCTGCTTAGCAAAATCAATACAGATTAGAAGCTGTAGACATTATTTAGTATGTCATGTAATTTTTTTGTCACGCTTGACAAAACACAAATTTATTTGCACTTCAATTCAATAAATTCCATCTGGATTTCTTCTGGTGCAGTTTCCACATCTACGCCAAATGAGTTTGAAAAAAGCTGGAACTGCTACTTGCGAAAATCTGAAAAACAGTGCTCAAATTCCACACAAAACACGTTTAGTTTTGCAGCAAACCCACTACCAGGAAAAGTAAAATCTGCCACAGAATCACATACAGCTTAGCACGTTAGGAATTGGGAAATGTTTCCTTGCTGCTTGTGTTTTTCCACTTTAGCTGAAGCACCTTAACACGGTCATACGTTTCAATTGGGACTTGTTTACAGCTTTGCAGTTTCACATTTAAACTGTTGAGCTGTTCCGTTATATCGCAGAGAAATTCCAAATCACACAACCACTTTGCATCTGAAAGCTGTCTAATTTGTTCCCCTTTATTGTGCATGAAAATTTATATTTCTTGACGCAATTCAAAGAACCTCGTAAGTACTGCACCTTGTAAGCCAGCGAACTTCGGTGTGGTGCAGCAAATCACCATATTGAGCACTTGTCAAGCAACTTTCGGAATTGCCGGTGATTCAAACCTGATGTGATCCATTTTCAGCACCTTCCCTACTTGCAAACCTTACAAAGAACCACTTAATCAGTAAAAGAGGAAGGCTATTGTGTCCAGGGTATATGTGGTTGCCCTGCCTCATCTGCCAGGTTCAGAATACAGCTTGCTATATCATGTACTGTTGCTGCATCAGACATTATCCAAGATTCACTGGCTGCAGTAACTTGCAAGCGGCAAACAGGGCAGTTTCGACTGTGATCGCTCCTGTTGAAATAAATAAAATATACATGTATGGTGTCTAAATCAATTTAACCTATAGTAAAACTCAAGCCACTGACCCTATTACAGTGCACTATGTTTATAAGAATCACTGACATAAGAATCATGTGCATACTGTGATCAAAACCACTGGGACCAAATCATTCCTATACTAACCAGTGTAAAATACTCTGCTTGTAAGAATCAAGCAATCTGCTTACAAGAATAATTTCAGGGCAAACTGATTACATATAATACAGTACATTTCTTTGGAGCCTCCAATCTACAGCCAAGGTAATACAAACACGCTGTACTGTCTTAACATTGCTGTCTTTAGATCTAACTGTGGAGCGATAATTATAAACGGGAAGACATCGACCATACAGAACAGAAAATTAAAATGTATTTTATGCATTATTTTAGGTGTTATTTAAAAATTGTTTTAAAAAATACCACACACCCAGAATAAACTCGAGTACAGAACTGTTTGGGTTACATGTTAAATACCAAAAACGAAAACAGTTAAAACGATGCATACAGTTGTTTACGTAACTTAAAACTTGTATAAAAACAGGCCTCTGGCTACGTAAACACGAACTCGTTTGACCTCAGGTCCTATTCTTACCTACTCGTTTCATGGGTTAATGTGCCCAGCAATATGGTCCTCTTACAGCGCTAAAAATCAGTACGCTACTTTGTTGCTAAGCAGCCCCAATCACCCTCTTCTTGTGTTCAGACTGTCTTGTCGCTTATTGATGACGTCACATACGTAGGTTTCATCGTTGTGCAAAAACAAACAAACAATAAAAAATCAAGATAACAAAATAGGTTTGAAAAATAAATTGATCAACGGGTTTGCCCTCCCCACACACATTTTTGTTTGTTTTGTTTTTGCACACACTACATTATTTAATTTTAGTAAAAGATAATTAAACAGCAAACTTATTTAATAATAATAAACTGTTTTATTGAGTATGTTTCACAATAACAAGTATACATAGCAAATACCTGTGCTGTAAGGTTTTAAAACAGGAACATGACAGCACAAACTTACAAGATGTAATGTGTAGGCGATACAACATACTAACCCATCTATACATTATTATGCTGCATAGTGTTATGATTAAAAACTGAGAAAAGAGGGTAGATAAAAAACAAACAAACATCTCTTAATATCTAAAATGACCCTTGTAAGGAAAATGGTAATTTATTAAACAGTTCCTGAGTGTGAAGGCTTCCTTTTTCGTGTACTTTTTTTTTTCTGTTTCATCAGTCTTTGAAAACATGTTGTGATAGACGCAAATGACCTCTGCTATTGTTTCCTGCAGTTTACAATCACAGCATTTAAGCATTCTTTTAGTTGGCTGACTTTTGGTTTAAAAAAACAAACAAACAAAACATTGATCCAACTTCTTATGCCTTCACCACCGTTATGTATACATTTATTCCTCAATCAGAATAGAATTACATTCTGAAATTAGTGTTTGGACACATTATATTAAAAAATATATACATTAAAAGGTAAAAAAAAAAAAAGTGTGTTATGCAAAAACTGCATTTCTCAAAACCTTAATACATTTTCTCAAGTGTGTGTAGGGGGCTTGTACTTTTCAATTTGATCTACTGAAACTGTAAAGCTGTGAGGTTAAATTTATTGAATAAACAGTTGTGAGATTATCATGAAAGTAATAATTGAGTGTTACACATATATTCTAATGTTGACAAACTATTAATATTTCAAATGCAACGAAATGAAGTTGAAAAATACATTAACATAAAAAAAAAGATAAAATGTAAAAACTGTATTTGACAATGTGTAACATCTCCTTCAATCCTGTGCGTTTGTTTCATGAGGAACTGTCACGCTTATGTCTTTGGCACCATTGTTGTCTTTGAGATTTTCAGTCTGGTGTTCTGTCTGTTCTTGCTTTTGCTCATTCTCGTCAACTTGGTTGTGTTTCAAGAGTTCGGTTTCAATGCACTCCTTTTCCTGATTACCGTCCACTATTGGAAGTGTTTTCATGTACCTTTAAATGAAAACGTTGGTATAAATTGATTTGGATATAGTACTGTCAGAACAGTCCGGTTATAAAAAACGGAAAATTCGAGGTTTCAGTGAACTGACAATGGTTACTGCTGTGGGTTGACACCTAAAATCAAACTGTTCAAATATTTTAAAAACTTGCCTTTAATATATGGGGATAAGTATAACCCTAAACTCTAACACACTTAAACAGAGTACTTGTAGTTTATTTGAAGTTTTGAAACATTGTTAGTTTATATTCCTTTTAGAAATAACTGGCAGAACAGTGCAACAGAGAAAACTTTCTATACTGTATTTGATACAGTATTGATGCCCTTTCATCATAGCATAATAAAATAAACTGAACACCTACTGTTTGAAATAGCAGACCCCTGCTGTCAAAGCTGTTAAGAAGAATACGATACAAAGAACAAGTAATGCAGTTGATAATGCTGAAAATGAGAAAACATAACAGTATTAAATGCACGTCAGTTACTTTTTAATCTGGATATTTTCAGTAATTGTATTTGCATTGTATTTCAATAAAGAAATAAAAGATTGTCTACAACATTTAAAACAATAAAGGGACAGTTCATCCAAGTAGAATGTGACAAGAGGAAAGCTTATCTTAGTATTTCTTATATATTTTTGCACACACTACATAATGTAATTTTACAAAAAAAAATTAGAAAACTTCTCTAATAATAATACGTTGTTTTATTGAGTATCTTTCACAATAACAAGTGTGCGTGTGTGTGTGTATATATATATATATATATATATATATGTGTGTGTGTGTATATATATATATATATATATATATATATATATATATATATATATATATATATATATATATATATGTGTGTGTGTATATATATGTGTGTGTGTATATATATGCACACACATACACAGAGCAAATACCTGTGGTCCTTTGAGAAAGATATGTATAACATATCGAAACTTTGGGCAGCTGGCTCTTTGAGCTAAAATATTTATATCTTTAAAGGCAAATTGTTTGAGCAACTGCTTTAGATAAGTAAAGTAATCCGTCCATAAACATGAGTATTATTAAAAAAAAAAAAAAAAAAAAACGAAAAAAATTATGGATATAGTCTCATCCATAAAGAAGGAGCACATGCAAGATATACAAAGCCATACCTCCAAACCGAATTGCTTTACTCTGTACAGATGTGTCTGCATTTCCATTGGGGTCCATTGGTCCAGTGTGGCCAGATGTACTAGTAGTCAGTGATGAGCTAGACTGTGCATTAGTTGCTTGTGGTGATGAGTACAGTGCATTAGTGGCTTGTGGTGACGATGAAGACTTCGCTTTAGTAGTTTGTGATCGCGGAGACTGTGTTACAGGAATTGCACTTGGGTCCACCATCAGTTTTGTGGAGGTAGCCAATGGAGACTTCAAAGTTGGTGACGTTTTCTCTTCTGTTAATTCTGTTTTTATCGTAGGGGAAGGTGCTGTGGTGTTCATTATGGGTGCACAAGAGTTTGTCATTGTATCTGTTTAAAATATAACATTCTGTTAAAAACTGTAAACTTAACTCACTGACTACATGAAAAAAGGTATACTCTTGAAATGTTTTCCACACGATATCTATATACATGTGCTGAACTGTATAAGGCCCCAATAAATGTAAAGATTTTGAATTTACAATGACTTTCTTCTGGACTTTCTTCATTTTTGAACAAACTTAAAAAAGCTCAGTCTAACCACTTAAGACCATGAGGTCAGTAGCACATTGTATTAACATGATTTTTACAAAAAAGGACTGGAGTTTGGTTTCACTGGAGCCGGATTATGAAGTTCAGCTGTATAAAGTGGATCAGGCTTGGATTCCACTCTCCTGTCCTTGTCATCCAACAGTAGTGCTGTACGCACTGTAGCAAGACAAATTAACGCATGGAAATCGACTACGTCAATGTCATTCAGTTGCTGTATTTCAAACCCTTATTTTGTATTATCATCGAAAGTGCATATTATACTAAAGAAAAAATAAATGAAGACAGGACACTAAAACTCCATAGTAGCTTTTTTTAAACAGCCTCAGTGAAAGACTGTAACTTTTACCTGCCGAGTCACAGAGACTTATTGCGTCTGACACTACATTGCTCATAATAACTGCAACTTCATCTGCAGTAAATACCTGTTGAATTGAAGCAGTAGGCATCAAATAGTTTTTCTAATGGCACACGCCATTCTAATACTCCGGTCTTATTTTGACCACAGCTGAGAAGAGGTTTTATTCGAGAGACCACAGCCACATTTTCAACAATCCAGCCAAACCTTCAACAAATCAAAATGACACATTATTGTAACGGGAAACAAGACTTTACAGAACATACACTGTACCTTTATGATGGTTCCAACAATGAAATAGAAATAAATGATTGAAGTTGGCATGCCATCAAAAGCCTATAAATGCCTCCTCTGTTTGTTTTCAAACATACTTTCCCTTGACAAAGTTATGTTAAACATACTGAAAAAAAAAAAAAAACTTTTAAAGTATATTTTTTGCGAATGTCTGTTTTATCAGTACTGGATTTGTTTATTTAATTACTGAGTCCCGTGTATGGAGTTTGATATTTCTTTTAAACTTGGTTACTATTGCTTATATTTTAGTGTGTAACTGGAACAATTGGGTTTATTTTAATTAAGTGATGATTGGCTATACAGTTTAAATGCATTTGCTGTGTGAAGGTTTGCTTTTAAGTAACTGTTTCTGATATAGCGTAAATGCAATGCTATGAAATAAGATGGCAAAATACTGAAATTTTTATGAGTAATTGTTTTTATATAGCATAAATGCTATTATGAATAAGATTACCAAATTATTTATCCGCAAGGTATGTGATTGACTGTGGGTAAAATTTAAAATGAAGTTATCTAAAATACATGGAACAAAGAAACTATTAATATGTTGCACATGTGTGTTTTCCACTAATTTGTTTCTTTTGTATTTTGGAATATTGTCACTTTTCTATGTGTTTTCTTTTTGATTTGTTTCTTTGTGCAGCTTAATTTGTGTGTGTGTGTGTGTGTGTGTGTTTTTTTTTATTTGCACTAATTTTTGGTTGATTTGTTAAGTTTTGCACAATGTAATGCTATTTAATAAAATACTTAACTGCTGTGAATGTAGTCACTATTAGTGTTCAAATCTGCTTTGTTAGAAACCTACCTATACAGTTCCACTGTACAGCTTTCCTTAAGAGTTAAAGCAACTGCCAGTCTATCATGATGAGCCTGATGTAACATTTGAGAGAAATACTTAGTTTGTTCAGTTTTACCCATTGCTGTTTGTCCCACTTGTTAATTGTATGTAAAACCTGTCTCTTGGTCAAGCTGAGGCTAGAGCCCCTTGGGTTGTAAAGGGTGCTACACTCTGTTTAACCAACTGACTTTTTCCTGTGTTTTGTCATATCTGTTCGCTTCCTGGGTCTTGAGAAATTATAGAATACTTTTCAACTCTGGCTCTGCCCCCTTATACAAGCAGGCTGACTCACCAGCAACATTTCATAAATGCATTTCACTGCCAGCTGATATTTGCTATTCTTACTGGTTTTTTTTTTTATGCACCTTAACGAACATTGTATTTGTCATTTTTAAAGTGACATTTTGGTAAAAATCATGCAACCCTTTTCAGTGTCCTGTTCGAGTTCTGTTTATTTAAAAACTTGATTATTGCACTTGTAGATCTATTGCTCCTATTATGCACTGGACTTGCCTGACCTAAGCACCACGTTATTGGATCCTCTGCTAATGCACTTTCCTTGCACTATTGCACTTGTAGATAGAACCTGTTGTTATCTTAACTTGTTGCAATGTATTTTAGTAGCATTTGCACTAATTGTAAACTACACTGTATTTAATATTGGACTTGCATTGTATCCCTTTTCTGCCCTGTAACGCATGCAAGTAGCCTTGGATAAAGTGATCTACCAAATAAATTGTCAATACAGAATCTTTTTTTTTTTTTTTTTTTTACTTACCGGCATGTTTCTAAGCCATGTTCGGAAGCCTTCTTGATGTGGTCTTTTGTTGCCAAATTAACTCCTAAAGACTGACATACAAACTTAGCATAGGTTGCATTGAATTTGTAATCTTTTCCTAACGATACCAAGAGCACACCCGATATTCTGCAGCGAGAGAAAACTAGATCTAGAAAGAAAACAAAAAACATGTTAAGGGTGAACTTCAACTGTCAATGTAAAAATCTTGAACTTGAATTAGTGTTTAAATTATAGGAATTCAAATCTATAGAAACTTATTGCTAGAATACTTGGCTATAGCATTGTGAGGTGTAATAGGTACAATTACAGTATCTTGTAGAAAACCATCAATGATGTTAGGATTTACTGTGTTAAGCAATGTATCTGTAGGGATAATTGTGCACCATCAAATTCCTTTTATATTTTGACAAATTAATGTTAATTTTATAATATACCATTTTCTCAAAAATCATTGTGCATAAAAATCATTGTGCATATTTAAAAGGATATTAATCTTTTAAAGTAAAGCTTTCAAGAGGGTCCCTTATTACCACAGGTGCTGTGAATGATAATACAATTGAATGCAAGAATAAATAAAAGAATAAGAAATGAAAACTATTCCCTACACCTGTCATTTCAATTATTCTATACATAAATACAAATACAGCTGCGCCCAAACCTATTGAATCTGACTGACATTATGAAGTGAAAAATGAATGTCAGAGATACAATTTTGACAGCAAGATAAGAGAACAGAACAATTCCCCTTGTAGCTCAATATGCATTTTATTAAATTGCACGTCTTTATATTTTTGCTTGCAGTTGGTCTACTGTGTTATATAGTACCACTTCATTCTAATAAGCAAGGCTTGCACAGGATGAGTGTAAAAATGTGATTGATGAAACTACATTAACTACAGTAAAGAATATTAAAGTGTACTATAAAAATAAAAACAAACATTTTTGGAAGAGAATGCAAAAAGAAAACCAGACTTATTTTTTTTATCTATTTTGAAACTACTATGTATTTGCTAAGATTCTCTTAAATATAATTATGAAAAGTGGTCGTACCTTTTATATTGATTGGGTTCTGTAGCAGGACTGAGATAACCAATGCAAAAAAGAGAAAAAGAATCAGCCAAACTTTTGCCATAGCTGGTGACTGATAGATAAATTCTTATTTCCAAAAAAAAACAAAAACAAGAAACAGCATGAAGAAATAATGAAAGCTCACTGCAGGTTCATGTCCAAAACCATTCTTAGAATGAAAATGTTGCACAGGGTTGTCTATTGCCTTAGTCAAGGTCACTGTTTTAGAAAAAGGAAATAGGAAGCATGAAGTTCCTGTTTGTTGGTGGGGGAAAAAAAAACAAAAAAAAATATGATGGATGTGCAGATTCCAAAAGCCGTATGTATACACTATAAAGAGATTAGTCTGAGCTTGAGTCCAACTTCATTGGGCTGTCAATATATCTTCCATACAGGACCCCTCTCAAAAAGCCATCAATCAAGTAATGCATGTGGTATTACCTTACCTTCTACCTTTTCATGTCTTTCAACATATAAAATTCAGAACCAAACAGGACATCACACCATTATTTCAATTGTTATTATTTGTTATTGTTGGTTTATAGCCACAAATAGGTTTACAACTCCTGAAAATGCTGTTCAAATCCAAACGTCTGGTATATAATCTACAGAAGAATTGCTATAATTATGTTGGTGTTTTTGAGAAAGGA
The DNA here is from genome assembly GCF_017654505.1 of Polyodon spathula. Taxonomy (NCBI): domain Eukaryota; kingdom Metazoa; phylum Chordata; class Actinopteri; order Acipenseriformes; family Polyodontidae; genus Polyodon; species Polyodon spathula. Next base: position 5,842,959 of record NC_054550.1, on the reverse strand, counting down.
TAACCAAGTATGTGATGAGGGGTTTGTAATGGTGCTAAAGTCCCACCAGGAATGAAATTTAAACCCCAAAAGTGCCTCTAATCTAAGTTAGACCCCAATGGAACTGGAATCAAAATGTACTTCTGCAGTCCACTTTACATTGGAGAGATCTGTCAACAGTCCACTACTCAAGGGCTTGGTTACTTAATATAAACGTACTTTAAATTTCATTTGTGATTTCCTTTTAAAATTAAAAACGCTGGATCCGATGAAAGATAACTCAATGCTAAGGAAAATGAGCAATTACTACCACATTCCACACACTGAGGTTGACCTGATCTTAATCAAGGAGTTGTCATCACAGTTCTATTAATACACATTTAGTGTGCTGTAATCATTTAGAGTTTTTATTGCAGTATATATAAACAAACACATCAATTGAAGCACTTACACAACACCCTATCCTCCCACCATTCATCCCAACGCCACCAGCTGAAGAATCTAACAAGACAATCTATAACAAAGATGACTGAAATAACAATATCAAACTTAGTCTTGAAAATAAACAAGCCAATAAGTAAATAAATAAGAAATCATAAAAAAATAGATCGATGAATAGACAGACAGACTTACAGACAGCCAGAGATGAAACAAAACCCCTGATATTCTCTTTCAAGTACAAACAAAGCTCTTAGTTTCTGAAATCTGACAATCGTGCAGTATAAAAATGCATGTTGGTAGGTGTTTTACAGTTGATGCTACCTTGCCAGATAGTTTTCGTATGATTCGTGTGTAGTTTGTTCTTTACATTTTTAGTCATACAAAATGATAGCAGTAAGAAGCTCAAGGAATTGCTTAAGAAAAGAGGTTTCAAGGCATCTTTATTTCAAGACTCAAGTATGAGGCACTATACAGTACAATGCTAGCACACATGTGCAAAGTTTTACAATGATATAAAAAAAATTAAATATTCTCATGCGAATCAAAAATAGCGCTCCTTTATAATCAACCTCTTCTACTGATAAAAACCAGCGATGTGAATAAATCCAACCAGTTCTGTATTTCTACTACGAAAATATTGCACTTTAAAAACTACTACTGTAATTGAAATATCCTGTTGTAAATGTGCTTTTCCTTAAACTGTTACTCCACTTAAATAGACAATATAGAATTTTGTATCTAACAAAATAACATTTTACCTCTCTGAAAGTAAAAAATAACAAAAAAACCTCAATACATCACTGCCTTGAAACTCAGTCCTTATCTAACCTGAGACAGCTGATCATGAATTTGGGTTGTCTGTCCAACAATATTTCTAGACAATCCTATTTCTTTGACCAAAACAAGGCAACAGCTTTAGAGAGCTGATAACAAGGCAGTGATTTAAAAAAAAAAAGTCTTTAAACATTGCGGGAGTCTTCAAAATATCTGTCAAAAGCTCTGGGTGTAGGACAAGATAAATTCCTCATTAAGTTGGTCCCTCTGCCCCAGTAAACCTGTGTAATTGATCAGGGTACTGAATAAGCAGCTTATATTTTCTTATTTGTATCATTACTGTAATTGGTATTATACTACAGTACCCATTTGGATGGGTAACCCATCTTCTTGATGTTAGTTACAGTGCATCTGCAAAGCTTATGAATGACTCTTCTGTGTTATTCTTGTGTTGGGTTCCTTTGCTGCAGTCCTACATTCCACCCAAAGTACTGCTTTTTGCCGGAGCACGCGCTCTTTCCGGGAGAAGTGTCGGCGACTTCAGTGCTGGAGTTATTATAGGATGTGAAAATGCTAACTACGAAAGCCAGGATCAGCACAACAGCCGCGATAATCCAGACCAAACGATGCTGTCTGTAAACCTTTGGACACAGTCTGTCAATATAATCCAGAGCTTCTTTAAATTTGCTGTAAAATAAACAGGGAGAATACAGCTTACTGTAAGCAAATATGTTCTATAGCATGGGGCACTATAACGTGACTGCAGTTAATACACAAATTGCATACATTTTCCATGCTATGCACATCCTTTCATTGTATAGGTCTCAAATGTGTACTTTTGATAGAAACCTGTTTTAGCAAACATGTATTTTTATTTTAAAGCATGTATGATATGGTATTGCACTAGGTTAAAGAAAGGTTATCGGTTTGCTTGCCTTGCCTGCCAGGAAGTCTGTTACTCCTTTACTTCCTTGGTCATTTCAACCCAGCAGTGCCTTCTAGTTATTCATGGAACACGAGCAAGGGCTGCGTGAAGTAAGCCCTGGGATTTGAAATAGGAATTATGTGATTGTAACTGCAGGAAGATGCCATGCTTTTCCCTTGACTAGCGGAGAGCCGCCCTCATGGAGGTGAGATCGAACCGATCGGCCTCCAAAGCTGGAAGCATGTATGGTGCCCCCAGGGGGAAATTGGAATAATAGAGAGATTGTTAAGATAGATTTGCATTTTAGAGGAGGGCAGGACGAAGGAAAATGAAAATGCAAGTTAAAGAATGAGTGTTCGTCTTAGGGATTAAATACGGAGGTTTAACTGATAGATTGCTAATGAAACGAGGGAGGAGCTCCTGTCATCTGAATAGCACCTGAGGTTACAATTGACAGGAAAGAAGTCAGTGAATAGGTTGGGGACAATTTCACCCTCCAGGTGACATGACCCCAGAAACATGGCTTGAAAACAGATTTCTTCAGGGTAGTGTAGTAACAGATATCATGTTTTAAAATGAAAATACATGTTTGCTAAAACCAGTTGGGTGTTGAAGGAATATACAAGAAGTTTGCCAGTGGGTGTTCTTTTTACTGTGTGGGGGATACTGTAAGTGCATCAATGCATTTTATTGTACTTTTCATTAATTTCTGAAGAATCATCCAAACGTGGCTCTGAATGGGAAGATACTGTATATTCACTTCAGGGTCGTACCTGCTTTTTTTATTTTCTATTTCCTTTTCCATTTCCAATTCTTTTTCCTTTTCCTCTGCTTCTTTTTTACTTTCATCTAATTTCTCCTCCTCTTCCTTCACTTCCTGTAGTTCTTTACTTCTCTTTAATCCTTCTTGGTACCTGAGTTTAAATCAAAATACACATGCAATTTGTAAAGCTCCATTTAAATAAAACAACTACAAATATGGCGCGCGCTTGTAATTCTAATTGAAATAAGGTATGCAAGTAACTGTGATAGAACAGCAAGTGATCAATTAACTAATTGTCCTCTTAGAATTAACCTCTTTCCTGCAAAACACCAATCAACCCCACAATACACATTTAACAGTTTAATCAGAATTAGACAAGTGGCTCCCAGAACAGCTAATAAAATGCCGTCATACTCTTAGTTTTAAGAACAATTTAAATTGTAACATATCTATCCATCAGCACTAATTGTAACAGCTTACAACCAGTGGACAAGAAACCAATCAAAAACGAAAAACTATTTCATATACATTATCATAAACAGAGATGGTGTGAACGTATGTAAGCTTATTTTATGAAAATTATGAAAAAGAAGAACTCATAAGCTCAGTACTTTTATGAAATGCTGGGTTGGGATCTGTTGACAATTAATTTCCTGTGCAAGATATTTAACTCACCATTTGCCACAGATTATTGTAAAATTCTAAAAGCACATTTAGACATAAAAAAACAGGGAACAGCTAATATAAAAGATACCGGATGCATTATTTGTGTTCTGCTGTGCCTTGATTCAGAGTTCATGAAGAAGCCTCCTTACCCTTTATTGTAGGCGTCTTCCTCACTCTTGACTTTTATCTCCGACCTGATTTCATCCCGGCTGCTTGGAGGCGAGGCAAGAACAGGAGTTGCATTTTCCTGGTCCTGACTTGCTTTTCCACTATATTGTTTAAAACAGGAAAAGAAAGTTACATCTCTTAATTGGGGTTAGTTTTCCATTTACATGTTTAGGCAGCTGTGCCAAGCAAGAGTACAATCATTTTTTCCACCACTGGCTCTTGTTGTGTTCTGTTTAAAACAGGACATTTGGAAGAACAATGCATACTCTTGAAGGAGCGCATCCAAAGCACTTCAAATCAAAGTGGAAATGTACTGCATTTTAATTATTAATTTGTTTGACTTAACCAAACCAAATTTTGAAGTCTGTTTGAAAATGTAATAATGTAACAAACAAAGCCACAAACAAAGCAGATACCTTTCTCTCCCATTCTCTCATACCAAGCTTTGAGTTATATATCATAGGTTCATATTATTACAGTTAATGTGTTAAGTGCACATCTCCACATTGCATACAGTAGTGTTCTGTACATAACAGAAATACAATTCTAAAATCAGGGGCATGCTTACAAAGATAAAACAGTACCACACTTAAAAACCCTGTGCTTATAGTAAAGCACCCAGCTCCAAGTAATCCATCCATTGTCCTGTAATCTCAGAAAGCATTTCCCCCAGGTCATGTTACCAAATTCAAACATCCTGTTGCAGCTGAATATTTGTCTGAAAATCTGAACTTATTTTTATATTTATATTATTTACTTATTTTTATATTTATTTATATTTTTTCGATATATAACCATTGCTCAGGGTGATCTGACCCAGCCATTCAAGAAAACTATGCCGTGTTTTTCTGAATGCTGCAAAGTCTTAGCATGACTCTGGTTAAAATGGAAAACATAGTGCTCTAGCAAATAGAGGAGACTGGAAAATACTGATTATTTACATCCTCTAAAGTAGTAAAAGTGTCTAAATTTGATGTCATACAGTTGTAACATACAGTACAGACCGTGGAGTGCAGTAACTTGTTACTGTAATCATATACTTACCATTGACAAGACTATTTCAGAAACCAAATCCTTGGCAGTTATGAATGAGTATGTTTCCCCATATTATATAATCTGGGGAGTAATTGGCGCTTGTAGGAACACTCATTCACATTTCAGATCATTTCAATAAATTGTTGTGATGATTAGTGTACTTCATATGAATCCTCTAGGAACAATGGCATTTTCTTTCTTGTGTTTAATTCATATTTATGGCACTCAACAGATACATTTTCAAGTAGTACAACAAAAACTTTTAAACACTACTTACTTCTCGGCTGTAGGTGGTTGAACTGGGCTTGTAGGTGCACGGTTTCTCCCACTGTTCACCTCACACTGGAAAACACAAAAGCAACTGTTCTGAGTACATTTTAAAAAAATATAATAACAACAAACTTCAATAAAAACAGGTGCACAGTTCTCGATAGTCTTATCCATTAACCTGTCACATACAGTACAATCCATCACCATGGTTACACGTAGTACGTTCTGTGACTTAATTCCATAATCTTGGGTGACTTGGAGATCTGGTGTTCTTATTACATCATAAAATACCATTAGGTAACCTGAGTTCTCATAACACTATTTCTAATGACCTCTATGTAACTGGTAATACTGACAGAATAACTCCCTTCATGCATGACCTCACATGGGAACGGTTAAGAAACTCTCTTCTTGTCTTTATATGGGGACATATGGAAGACACAAATGCATGAGGACCTCCTATGAGGATGCAATGCTTTCCCCATATAAGCTATTTTCAATATTTCATGCATGAAAGGATTTAAAAAGGTTTTAAAGTCCATGTTATTTTATTGTCAGTGAGTAGCCCAATGCACTGCACAGCGGCTCCAGCATTCTCCATATCCACGGACAACGCCAATGCAGCATGACGCGGTGAACTGTGCATTGTGAATGAACCTGAGCCACAGAATCAGTATAAGCCCTGCGTTAAAGAAATGCTCTGCTCTCACTTACATACCAATGAAGGTAATGACGTGTTGGTCATGGCCCCGGGGGACTGGTTAGGAATATTCAGCAAGTTGAATTTTGGGACCACAGCAACGCTGACCCTTCTGCGTGGCAAGGCCTGGGAAAAGAAGACAGTGCTTAATAATTCTCTCTCTTCCTATGAAGAATGTAATTAATGAACAGTTCCATTACATTTTATATTAATGAACTGTTTTTTCTTGCTACCAAATGTTAATAAACTGTTCTAGACTTTAGTTAAAAAAGCCAACAAGATCAGTTTTGCGTATCAAACTGACCTTGTTTAAAGTCTTGTGAATAAGGCTCAGTCTTTCAAATGGTTGCAAGCACTATTAACATAAGCATCACTTGATTTGCCTCTATTACAGTCTAAACATGTCTAAACTGTGTAGAAGCACAATGCACTGCACCACAGGCAGGGTATCTTGATTCAATCATTTCTAAAGTAATAAACAGAACAGCATTGCTTTACAGGAATGTTTTGAGAGACGCCATACCTTTCCTGGGGTCAGAGACATAGATCTGGACGCACGAGGCACACCATCTTCTGTAATTTAAAAAATACAAAAAAGTTGTCTTTTTGTAGGGGAATGACTTATACTGTATTCAGCTAAATATATACCCCCGCCACCCCCATTCACACCCTCCAGCCCCATGCCTCACCCATTTAGTGATTCGCTCTATATAAGTAAAAAAAAATTTTTCATTAGTAAGAAGTTCATTATGTCACGTTTATATGTAAACTTGAACAAGCACAGAAATGTCTATAGTTCAAATACTACAAATAACCACTATTTTACTTTTGTGTTGATTGATGTACAAGAACTAGATATAGGTTAAGCACAGCTTACTATATTCAGTTTGTTAAACCAATTTACATCAGGCTTATTCATGTTTTGATTAATTCCTCAAACCTTTAGTAGTATTAGAATATTACCCCCACTGTCAATCGCTCCGTAACGACTTGAATTCTGGTTTGCCAGCTTTTTGTACTCAATAAGTTCTGCGTGATCCTTTTCATACGTTCTCTTCAAATTTTCCACATACTGCATCATCACTTCAGTAGCTTTTGACATCCGTTTTTCCTGAAATGCAAAAAATGAAGATTAAAAAAAAAAAGTGATTTACCAAGTCTCATATGCACTGAACATAGACTTTGACTGATGATGCAATAAACAGGTGAGTTTCAGAAGGGTTACCTGTCGTACAGCGCCAACCATTTCCGCTCGACTGGACAGCCGGGATGCTAGACGATGGAACACTGCTATCGTCTCCAACAGCCTCTGATAGGATTCCCGTTGCTCACAGTTCTGCCATTGCAGAATTGAACCCTACAAACGGTATGAACAGGTGTGAGCTCAGCGTACTAAAAACAACAACACAAAAATACTGTTTCCAACAGTCGTTCAAATAGCTTTGATCAGTATGTGCTTCTTACCATACTGCATTTACAGTACAGGGTGGTGTCAGATCATAGTCTGTATCATTTAAATGTCTGTGGACATTTAAATGATACTAACACGACAGTATTGCTGTCGTGTTAGTCACAATGAGGGATGAAGAACTTCCATCAGTTGCGTGTTTTTTTTCCATTAACAATGTCAAAAGAAATCTACTGTAACCATGCATTCAAAGGTGGCTAATTAATTCAGAATGCCTGATTTATGATTTTAATTAGAAACTACAGTAGATTCCTTTTAATTACAATGTCCTTTTTTCAAACATTTTATCAACAGGAATATACGGCACAGTATATTTCCTTGATTATTTGGTATGAAACACGGAGCACTTATCAGTCTTCCATTGCACAGGGAAGAAGGCAGGTCTCACTCTTTGTACCTGCATGGCAAGGCTGGTAGGGTGGACTTTACAATGGGGTTATTAATGATGCGGATTTGAACAGTTTTCATGTGCACCTTAATGACTCTTTTGAAATCTTCCAGCTCCTTGTCAGTGTTGTCCTCAGTCTGGGCTCTCTCTCTCTCTGCTTGGCGCAGTCTTGTTTCCAGAGTGTAGCTGTCATTTCGAAATGCCAGGGAGAGCTGGACAAAAGCATTCTGTTGGAGAACAAATGCTGTTTAACCGAGAGATTATCATAATCCATAGAATAGGTGCTTTGACGTGCGATCTTTGATAATTAATATGTTTGCATGAATGTGTGAACTGGGTTGTAGAACGTGAAAAGGAAGTCTTAGTGTTTCCATGCTCTTAAATTACATTCCATATAGGTATTTTAGATTACGTGTAAAAAATCCCTAACAAATTAACATAAAAATCCAACACAAACAAAAGGAATGTGATCAAGTTCTGAACTCCTGTCCCTTTCCATTCATTTCCTAAACTTGAACCAGCTGCAGAAAGCTTTCAACATGCAATAGAAAGCTGGCAAAGCAACTTTCCTCACAAATGTAACAGAAACAGGGAGCAACAGGTCAGCTTCCCTCCGCCTATCTGTGTATCCGTCTGTCTTCTGGGTTAGTCTGACAGAATGCCATTCTTTTCTAATTTTAAAACAAATAAACAATATCAACAGAATCCAATCCAATGCACTCTGTTGTTAGAATTTAGCTTCTCTAAGGAATTTTGAAAACTTGTCTTGAGATTGAGGGTTTAAACCAGCCACACTGCTAAGGGTTTAAAGCCAAATGCTGACCTTTGAACAAGCAGAGTCAGTTCATAAACCTCCTCAAGGGAACAGGATATGGATTGCACACTGTTTCTTAAACTCAGACCCACGCAGTTTACATTTTCACATCACTTACTGGAAGCACAGTCACTAAAATACGGACTTCCTCATGTGATTTCGTTCCCAGTTACATGGTCCCAAGGTACAATTAAAAAGAATAAAGCAAACGTCAGTGACATGATGGACGAATGGAATATTGATACCAACCTCAATTTCTTTTTCTGTGAGGGGAGGCGCACTGCAATGAAAACAATAATATTAATGCCCTTCCTATTACAGTTCAGTTTATAAAGGTGTTTTTAGATACAATAACATGTTTTGCTAAGAGACCTACATCAACAATCCTGAAGAGACCAGCTCTTTTCTCAATTTTTCGACAAACCAAAGTACCTCCCTTAATAAAAAAAAACAAAAAAAAACTGAAACAATACAAACACATACTTTACCGTTGTGAGTTCTTGAACAAAATAACCATACATCTAATATTTCTGCAGACAGCCTCTCCAGTTAAAGATTAAACGAAGGATCCTGAAGACAAGTTGTTCCTTCAGAATCGAAACACTATTCTTTAGTTTTTTTAACCATCTCCAAAAATATTTTTAAAGACACTTTGAACAATAAACAACCTACGTCTTCCATTGGAGTAATGACGCAATTCGTTTTAAAAATGATCTGAACCCCCTCATGGTTACAATGTTGCATACCTGCCAGGTAGGGATCTGAGGACTTTGAGTTTGCGAAGCATGACATCAGAAATGTTGGGCATGACATCAGGTTTTTCTTTGAGTTCCTCTTCTATAGGCGGAGGAAGGGAAGGTAGGGAAGAAGGGCCTGCATGGATGGACCAGGGTTCAGGTCAATTCCTGTTTTACAATTCCAATTCCCGTTTTACAATTCCAATTCCCTTTTAAAATCAATTCCCAGTTCCCGCTCCCTTTAAAGATCAAAATGGCAATTGACAGTATTCTTTTAACATGAGCTTCTCACAGTGGCAACAAATTAAATTGAAGTCACTGTTAGTCAATTAAATTGGCGTCAAATGAAAGCAGTTGAAAAATTAATTATGTTGCTAAAATCTCAATTCCAATTCCTTCGAATCGGACTTGAAAAGCAGGAATTGACACCAACCCTGGTAGAGAAGGCGCCCTACATACAATGTGTGAACTCATTATAAATCACAAAAACAAAGACTGTTCTCAGGAACTGAGAAGTGTTGTGTGTGTGTTTTCTATGCACGGGATGACATCAATACAGCACACAGAACCCAGTGTACTGGAATTGTGACAGATCCTTAGTTAATTCCTTATACATGCTTTATAATTACTATACAGATGTTTCAGGTAATGTCTTTAAAAGACAACGAAACATGTTTTTTATGTTGTCCCTGTATTGTTTAACACAAATAACAAATGAACTGTTTTACCTCTTTCCTGTTCAGCTGTTTCACTGAGATCCGGCAACTTTAATCCAGCCATGGTTTGGTTTCGCAATAACATATTTTCCTAAACAAATAATGCAACATATTTACCAGCTGAGCAAAGTGCCTGCCTACTGTTTGATGACAATAAAAGCCTAATGAAGGAAAAGGTTATCTCACGATCAGAACAGAAACTCTGGGCTTAAACACTGAAGTCAGTCCATTTTGACAATTTTATAACATAAAATGACTTGCAGGTTACAAATAACCTTCAGAACCATCTCTGTGCTATTCAGTACAGCCAAGCTGTTCCACCAAAAACTGACAAGGGATCAGCTTTGAGAAGCACCCATCAAAATATCATCCATCATCACATGAGGGTGTAGCAGCACATTTATTCATTTCTGCTGCAGGAAAATTTGTATTACAGCACTGTTCCAGTGCGCTACAGAAAAGACGCACCTGTTTTTTTTAAAGCAGTGAAAGTTTGAGAATTGAATTAATTTTAACATTGAATGGTTTTAACTAGTGATCTAATGTCCACATGCGAGACACTAACTCCAAGAATTATATTAGCATGGAAATGAAAGATTTCAAAAAAGCTAGCAAAACTAATCTTTAGCAATATTCAATATAAAACCTTGGTAATAATTACCTTCAATATACACCACAATTACTTATTCCTTAATGTTAACCCACTTGTATCCGTCATTTGAACTATGGGGCTACAAATTCATTGTTTTTTATAGGTAGGATCTTCCATGTTTAATGTCATCCTGACATTTTAATGTCAATGTAGTTAAACGGTTTGTGCTGTGTGCGGAAATAAAATAATTCTCTGTGTCAACACTGGCCCCTAGATGCTTACCTCTCTCAGCTTGACTAGTTTCTGCGTTTTGACTGGCTGCACGGGGAAGTCCTTGTACCCTGTAGATTTTAGCAGCTGACTACCGGATTTGTCATACAAAGTAAAACTCTTGTCAGTCATGGTGGACAAATCCTGGGCTCCATTTCTCAAGCTTGCCTGCTCCATGCCATCCCAAGACACAGCTCTCATGAGAGCCGGGCCAGAACCAAAGGACTTGAGTTCTGCTGTACAGGCGCCTGTGGGGTTCTTGTGGGCTTTAGTCGGGGCCTTCAGGCCGGGGTTCAGAGCCCCGGCAGCAGATTTCTGCGGTTGAGTGTTCTCCAAGGGACAGTCATTGTACTCCACAGATCTCTGTACCCTGGCGGGGGACTCACACAGCTTCCTGCTCTCAGTGTTTGGAGGGATGAGTTGGGAATCACAGTTCTCTTTTTGTTCCGACAGCACTTCTTTGGAGTTTCCATGGGAGCCAGGCCGAGGTGAAAGCAATCCTTGAGAAATCTTCCATTGCTCGTTGACTTGTCGATCCAACAGTCCCTTTCCGGAGCTCTGTGGAAAAAATAAATAAATAAAAAATCTCAGCTTAATAGCAAGTATATGAAAAAAAAAAACAAAGCTATAGAAATGTGATGTAAAGTGCTGCAAGAGATATTTTTAATGGTTGTGGCGGTGCCCTATTTTGATTTAATCAATGCCAATCCCTTTAATTACAGCTCTATTACTGCTCTGTGAGAATAATTTGGGAGAAGATAAACAGCAGTCTTGACACATGATGCATTTTTTGTGTACAGTTTCTACACGCAGGGCACAGTTATAACATCCAATGTAATTGAGAAAACTCTAACCTCAGTATCCAGCCCTATACTGTCTGTCTGTCCTCTAGCACTGGGAACATCCAGATGCTGCAATGAAATAAACAGAAAACGTACCATTTTAATACATAAGCATCACTGTGCATGCCAGTGCAATATAGTACATTACATCTGAGGTTATTCTAACCATAGTGTATTATAAAAAAAACATGATGTAATTTCTTTCTATAACCAGAATGCACGTAGGAACTGTCAATCTATTAGTATTTTATAGAACTCAGGCATCAAGAAGTACTCAAATGCCATTTACTACTTTCTAAATACATACGCATTGCCGTAAACCATATTTTTTTTAATGCAAATATATCATAGAATCAAATAATACATGGTAAATAATTAAAACAACATTTGTTTTTACCTTATTAAATTAATTTAAACATATATCTCCCTCTTTGGAGACACCATTTTGTTACATTAAATTACACACCAAACATCATTTAAGAACAGCCTGGTCTACTAAACTGATCTCCTACAATGTTTATACACTGTGCAACTGTGCGATATGAAAATAGTGGATGTGTGATTTACATAAAAAGAACACCAATACCTGAGGCGTGGGTGAGGACCCAGCAGAATTAACTGCAGTTCCATCTGAGGCTGGAAAGTAAAAACAAAATATATACTGAGTTTTAAAATGAAATTCAGAGAAAAAAACATACAAGCCTGAATACAGTAACTATTACCTGTAAGGTTTAGCCTACACTGCCATGTATACAATATTTACAGATTAATGATCTGAAATATATTATGTACTTTTAAATCCCACTTTTCCCAGTAGAGAATCCTCCTTACTCACGGGTACATTTTAATGAAGATGGATTTCATGCAGAGTGGAATATCTACATTAACCAAAAGGACAGTGTTGTAAAATTGCCACGCTGGTTTTCTATGTGAACGCACAGGGGCATGCATGGTGTGACACCAACATGGCGCAGCTGGTTTCCTTTGTCTGGTCTCCCATACAAGTACTGACCAGGGCCTAGTCTAGCCTCTGGGATGAGACAAGTTCGTAAGGGAAGCATAGCTAAACTCAATGTCGAACACAGCAACGCCACTAAAAATCATTTCTAACCTGCAGTACTGGCTCAACTTTGACTAAACAAACTCACTGACTCTTGGAGCTGGTGAGCTCGCCAAACGCGAAAGATGCAACAACAAGCATGACACTGTAATATAAACGTATACGAAAGATACAGAGCATGAGGTATAACCTAATTTAATTCACAAAACTGAAACGATTATAATGAAGGCTGTATTTTTTTCATGGGAAGCATGTATTCCTGTCAAATTTGTTGTATTATAACTGCAGAGAAAGATGATCAATATTCAATGTGGCAACGCTATTTTCTTCTGCTTTAATAAATATTATGTTTAATTGTGAAATATCTATTATTATACCACGATGTGCTGTGAATAAAATACAGCCCTAATTATAATAATAAAATAGTTATTTTTTTATGCATTTAAAAGTCCATCTTTATTTAACAAAGTGACCCCGACTACCCTGAAGTATGTTCGTGACTTTTTTTGTCAAAAATTCTGAAAACAAAGTTTGGTATGCAGCCACGCTACAAGCAGGATCTCTGCTTGAAACAAGATGCATTATCAGGTAAGTAACCTACCAATCTGGGGGGGCTGAGTGAGGGAGCTACTTCGTGAAGGCACTGGGGAGGACCTTGGAGTGAGAGTGGGAGAGACACCTGCAATGGAAATGAAAGGATAATCAATATGTTATTATATTAAAAAATAATCTTGCTATTAAATCACTCACTACAGGCATAACATACAGTTTATCCTTCTTCTAAAGCAAGTCATTTCTTTCCATAAGACATTCACTTCCAGATTAGAAAAGGGTGGATTAGAAAACCAATAACAAACTTTATTTGTCTTATCAGAACGAATTTAAAAACTGACAAAAGCATTTTGTTTGGAGCCACCTGGTTGCCAAATACCACAAATTCAGATTTCAAAGTTTTTCCTCTTTCCATGAAAGGAAGAGTCACATACAGAATGTGTACTTTGAGGTTATTGGATATATGAAGTGTTCAGGGGCCATATCTCTATGCTGAAAAATATAAACTCTCTGAAATACGAAGCTGACGTGTATAAAGAAAGATGCTTTTCGAACACTTTCATTCACTCAACAAAGAGAAGGAACAGAAAAGCTGGCTTTAACCCAACATGAACTGGGAGCCAAAGACACTCCATGTAGGGGCATGTACCAGATTTTCATGAAAGATAACTCAGGAAGTCAACAGAAATAAAACTAACAAGAATTAAAATAAATTAGGGGCTGGAATGTGTCTCAGTGATCTGTAAAGTAACTGAAAAGGAAAGAACAGTTCCCAGCGAGAAGGTGATTACCAGTAATTTACCTCGCTGACAAGGTTGCAATATAGGGATAGACCAAAAACCACCAAGGACATTTAAAAAAATGAATGTTTACTCATTAAGATCCCCAGATGTACTGTTTCCTGTTTCCAGACTTTGGACTATCTCAAGGTAAAATTAGACAGGCTAGCATCGGCGCTCATCGGGGTATAAGGGTTTTGGAAAGTTGTTTAAGATTTGGATTTGTACCTGTTGGAGAATCTGATAGGCTGCAGGTTGACCGTCGACCTCTCCGCATGAAGAATCGCTCACTGACCTTCTTTGCTTCCTCAAGCAGCTCCAGATTCTTCTTTGTGTCTTTGTCTGAGAGCTTCACATCTGGTAGTTGGTCTTTTACCAGGTCAATCACATGGCCTGTGCTATCTATGGGGATATACACAGAAGATTTTATTTATCTAAGCAGTTGTTGTTCCCCATCCCTAAGGAGCAGATATTGCACCACAGAGCACAACCACATCATTGTTTAGTTTAAACAACATACTGTACAGAAGAACGCTAATAATCTGGGGTCTCGCTGAGCATTTTAATAAGTCATGCTCTTCTTACTTTCATTTTAAAACCTTATACGTATATCAAGGCTTCAATTTAAGTTTATTCTTTCTTAAATAGCAAAGCTAACTCAAAGTATTCTTCATGAAATTTCAAGCAGTACATGTACAACATTCATAAGTATAATAAGGCAAATGATGTACAGAACTGTACTGTATGCGAGTTCTGCAAATACAAAAGTGAAGCTGAGGTTTTCAAGAGCATTAACTTTATGTACTGCAGTAACAAGGGAATTGTTCAAAATGTTGCTTATATTTTATGGGTTGTGTGGTAAAATTTAAAAAAAAGTGTGCATTCATACCAACTGTGGTGATGGAGCTCACTGAAGAAAAAGAACTCCGATGCCGATGTCTTGGGCTGTGGGGTCTGTTTAAATAAAACCAGAGATCTATCTATACACAGGTCCAATCACATGACATTGTGCACACCCTACCTGTAACACTGTTTTATTTTTACACTTTACATTTGTTGTCCTCACAGCAGGGATTGCACGAGTGGCAACTATACAAAGGTGTCTTTGGGAACAATAATATAGCGTCCCAGGTGACAATGTGTAAAGGGAATGGCGCTTCTCAAAGAATGATTTGGACAAAATTGTAAAGTGGAAGAATTTCACAATTATATTATACAAGATCGCCAACACATTTAGACTGCAGTGCATACACAGCCCCATAAATATGAAGCCCCTACCTCAAACAGTATCTAAAATAATAATAATATGCAGAGTCACTTAAGATAGGACACTGATTTATCATTTCATCTGCAGGATGGAGCACAAGGAGGTTAAGTGACTTGCTCTGGATCACACAGTAAATCAGTCAGTGGCAGAGGTGGGATCTGAACCGGTGCCCCTCTGGTTACAAGCCCTGGACTTTAACCATTGGATCACAATGCTACAGCGGTGGAAGTTTTGCAAGGATACCGTCCCAAAAGGGGATCATAGCGGTGTACTGAATGTGAAGCTAGGATCTTAAAGTGTTTTTTCTATCATCGGAAACCACATGAACCAAATGAAGTCACATGATCACAGAACCCCATTTGAAATGGTTTAGAGCAGCTGTGGCAAAAATGTCTGATATTTTCTACAGTTTAAGAGAAAGTGGAACTATAGCATCTGTCTCTAATTATCTGTGCTCTCTGCCTTATCGGAGTTTAACACAACCTTTTTAATACCAAAGATTTTGTTACAAAAAATTCCTAACGTAATCAAACATCATGCCTCTAGAACTTTACGGAATACACACAATACTGAAACAAGCAGCAATTAGCACAGCTGTGAGCTGTACTGTACAACAATTCATGTATTTAATTACAGCTTTGAATAGAATTTAAAACCATGCACATATTTGGAAAAGATTAACTTCACCGTAAACCTTCGTCAGGTCATTACAATAGAAAGGCACATGGCTTGACCAAGCTGTTATTCTTTGGAAACACTTTTTAAAATGTAGTTAAGCACACTGTGATCATTAGCAATGCATTTTAATGTAACACCGATTCATGTCCCGTGTCGTCCCCCCCCCACCCCCCCATTTTAAGGCAATTCCAGCCTGCAGGGTTAGACCACTAATATGTGTTCTACTCATCTGTTTGCAGCACTTTCTGAACACAATTTAACCTAAGGAATAATGCAGTATATCATATGTACAAATGCTAAAAGAACCTATTACAGTTTGTTGACAAACATTTTGGTTCTTTATCAAAAGTTTCAGTGAGAAAGGAGTTTACTGAATCATTTCATTACTTTCTTTTTGTATTACTACTGTACATGAGTTACCACAGAGTGCTTTACAGTATCTGAGTCTACTGAGATGTTAATGAAAAGTACCTATAAGACTTTAGTCCCCTTTGACAGCAGTGCAGGTGAATTTGCATACCTGCTCTGTGAAAGTGCATTAGTCTCCTGATCTGCAGTGACAGCTTCCTTAGGAAGGACAATCGAGGGCGTACTGACCATTCTGGCTTCAACAGCTACAACCTGCTGGCAAAAGCACAAAACATAAATTGGTACTCCAACTGTGATAAAAGTGAATGGACTTGAACTAAAGTTTTAATTTGATAGTTCATACCCCCTTTTTTTTTTTTTTTTTACAGCCTAATCACTCAGGGTTTTTTTTTTTTTTTTAACAAGCCTTACCCTGACATATGGTTTGTCACAGGGAAAAGAACAGCTATAGGGATATAACAGCTCTCTAGTGAAAACCCCAAGCCTTGACAGTTCTCATTCTACTCGCTTCCTACTCAACCAGCACACTAACCACTTTTCAAACGTGAATGAGCTGTAGCATTTATTCCCTTTAGCCTGACTAGGGAAAACAGAGACCACAATAAACTGAACATATAAAGCTGCTGTGAAAGTGGACTAAATTGCAGGGATCCAACCAACTAATGAATTGTAGACTACAGATTAATTAACAGATTGAAAATGCAGTTTAGATGCACTATGTACTGCAAATTAAACTGAATCTTTAATTATCTGCAACCTGTTGCGCTGCAGTCTAACTTCCCTCTGTATTTAATACCCCAGGGATTCTTCTACAGCTTGAAACACTCAATCGGAAGATATACTAGCAGTACTATTAAAAAACTAGGATCTTATTATTGTATCAGGGATCAACGTTTTCCAGCTATTACAAATTATGCTCTTGCCAGTTCTGCTGGATGACTAAATTAATAGGTTAATTTACTTCACTGACTTGGAACAACATCATGTTATCCGATGAATATTCCGCTATAGAAAGAATTTCTCCAATGAGCAGACTGTAGCCTTTTGATGTCTTCTCCTTTCCAAAAAAACAGCTGAACTCCTGACCAGGGAAAGCTTCTCTCAGAAGACAAATTATACACAAAGAAAGGCTCACTAAAGTGGTTATAAAAATGTCATTAACAGTCTTTCTGAGACATGTACAGGCAATGCAACTCATCCAAGACTTCCATTTGAAATGGAAATCTTCACAAATAGATGTTCCGAGTTCAATTTTGTCTGGTTGTTATAAATCAAGGCTCCTTTTTGGTAAAAACAGGTATTTCTGTTTTTATAGTAGATTAAGTGGGCACATATTAAAATGTACAGCATGCTAAAACATAATCTGGTTTAACCTGAAAACTGTAACAATAAAACCGAAAAATCAGCCCTGTTACCAAACTACCAGATGAGTTTTTCTTTGTTTTAACAAATCGGAAAAACTCTTCCCCTTTCATTAAAATATGATCATGTAACGGTTATGGACAGATTACTTAGTGGAAAACTAAGATCTTAATCCCCTCCTGGCTATATCCCTGACCCTGGGCCAATATTTTCCATTATAACCTTTAACTACAGGGAGGAGGTGGGTTGTAGTGCAGCAAGCTAATTAACTAGAAACCCACACATTCTCACGAGGCATGGGTCTGAATCCAGCTCAAGTCATAAGTGCAATGAATTTGGTGGTCTCTGCCTAGCCTCCGTTAGTCTATATCATGGAATAGTGGCACTATTTGCATAACAGCACTCTAGGACTGGAGGGCAGGAGTATGATCAGGTCAGGACTGATGTGCGCTCAATAGAAAAGCTGTAAATGGAAGCTCTCATTGCATTCTGCACTGTGCCTTGTCCCTCACCTTTCATGAGCCACAGAACTTGGAAATAAGTAACAAAGGTGTATTTTTCTTACCATCCACCTGCCATCCACAAAAGCGGGTTTTACAGGGCTACATGATAAATTGCTGGCAATTATAGCAATAATTACTCTCCTTGTTAGTCCCTAACTGCTTTAAATGAGCAGTTTAGTTTGAGTTATCAAACTAAAATTGCCACTCAATAAAGGGACAGAAAACACTATTTAGACAGTCACACAGTCATTTGAGTCAGACCATATGTAAAACTCGGTACATCAGAATCCAACTTGGAACAAACCTGGAAGGGAAAACAACATAAAACCTGATTGCAGATGGAACTGAGACTTATTTAGAGAACCGTCATTACGATCTCCCAAGTCTAGCAAATGTACTAAAACAGAAGCAACAAGGACAGACTGTTAAACTTTCAACTCAGATTTTACCTCAGGCCTGAACAGGCTCAAACTCAAGCTAAAGACCTACCTATTTATGTTATATGAATCTGGTGGTCTCAACTTCAGCAGACCCTTTGTGGTCTACACCAAAAAAACTAAATTGAGCACAAGGATTGAATGGACATGGAGGCTGAGGGGGGGGGGGGGGGGGGGGCAAGACTAAAGCACATTTGGTGCGGCAATGTGTGGAACTTTACACTGCAACTGCTAAGGGGGGGGGGGGGACTTGGGGGGGGGGGGGGGGGGGGGGGGGGTTATGATGAGGTTTTAGAATTTTAGCAAGTTGGTTCACACAATGAAGAAACATTCTGTTCTTACACACGCAGTACAAGTAAGTGAAGGGTTACACCTACTGGAGAGGGGGGGGGCCTGTCCTGCTCCTTTGCTGCTTCTTCCTCCTCTTCTTCTTCAGGGAGGATGGGCATGGTCTGGAACGGAGGAGGGTACCTGGGTCTGGGGGCCCAGGAGGCTGGACTAGTGAGCTCTGGATCTGGATTGGTGAGGTCTGGAGCTGGACTGGAGAGCTCTGGAGCTGGACTGGCGAGCTCTGGAGCTGGACTGGCGAGCTCTGGAGCTGGACTGGAGAGCTCTGGAGCTGGACTGGAGAGCTCTGGAGCTGGACTGGCGAGCTCTTGAGCTAGCTGCTCGGTAAGACTCTCGCTCAATTCCTGATGCAAGTACTGCAACTCCTTATCTTCTGATGACTGAAATGAAAGCACAAGCATGCCAGTCTTATCTTCTTCAGACAAATAACAATCCGGAGTGTGCGAGATTAGAATGAAGTGGCGTCGGACACTGCAGTTCTCTTCATTTGTCCCAGTTTTCAGAACACAGAATTTGGAATTGCGCCTTTAGTGTTTCAGCATTGGTTCTGAACACAAAAGCTACTTATACTACTTTTTGAAAGTTGTTTCTAGTAAATATTACCATTATTATTCCTTGTCTCTTCAAACATATTTAAAATTACTGAATAATAAGCCCTAACTTTTTAATAAGACATGCTCTGTTCCTCATGCTTGAATAATATTAGCTTCCTCAACAACTTCCCACAAACACTACAGTTGCATCACAAAGTCAAAGAAAGTACATTCAACCACCCTGTTTCTTAAATAGGATTTTCATTCCACAAATAAAGCAATTAAAACTTAATGGAGGCCATATGTGGAGCTCACAACCTCTCCAGTAAACCTTTATCGTTAGAATGCAATAACTTTTGGATCAAACGCCATGAACAATCGTAAAACTGGTAATCTTATCTTGAAAACGTTTTACTTCTTATTCTGTTGCAGAATCTTTTCTTTTTTTTAATTAAATTTGCTGAAAAATGCATACTTCAACAAATGCTTATGGTTTAGAGTTACTTACACAATCTGTCTATAGCCAAACACTACACAAATACTATACATTATACCCAGTGCCAATGCACTCGCTAAGTAATCTTTTTAATAATATTGTGCAGTACAGTTTTAGACTAAAAAAAGTAGAAAACTTGTCCTAATCCCCTACTGGAAAACAATCTATAATCATCTTGAAAGTCCTGCAAAGAAGTTAATGGGGTAAACCATTTATCAGTTTTAGCTTGTTAAAAGTACTGGCCAATTGAAATTGTCTGTTTAGCTTTCAGTGCTATAATATATGTCACTTATTACCTCCTACTGCTGTAAGTAGTAGCAAGTCTATGCAAGTTTGGTTTGTTAAATGATTTAGTAGGTTTCCAAACCAAACAAAATATCTGGAATGCTGTCTTCAATTAACGTTGAGTGCACAAAAGGCAAATCTGTGAAAGAATACAGTAAACAGATACCAAAGAAATTAATTTTAGCGCATTATAGAACTTTATGGGAGGCAAGGTTAAAAGTTTAATATGAATAAATGTGACATGAATGACACTGTGAAGTAAAGTTACTAGAAAAGGGAGAAAGGAAACTAGTACAACTGGTTTTGAACAACTGAAAACTACAAAAAACTATATAATGCCTAAGCGAATTAGTGTCTGCTTTTCTATAATAGGAAAATTGCTGGAATCAACGCTCTAGCAGAAGCGAGAAACAGTAAAATCAAAATATCTTTAATAAATAATCGTTAAACAAAACCTTAACTTTTATTATTTTAAAACTAAATGGTAGTTATAAAAAACAGCCCTTATTAACGATATAAATTGCTTTAACTGGATTTTTTTTTTTTTAAGTCAATTTTTTTCAGCTTATTAGGTTTAATTAAGAAAATTAAAATGAAATCAAACTAAAATCAGAGAATGCATCAATCTATGTAAGGGCCTCAGGGAGAGTTATTTGTTATTAGGTTTGCCAAAAAAATCCCTGCAAGTATCTTTTATTAAGAAAATATAACGTTCACAAGCTTCTCTCAGATACATCACGAATACAGTACCTTCTAAACAGTGCTGGAACAGCAGTGGGACCCAATTTGCGTCTATATTCTACTGTGATCTTGAAGGAATTTGAAAGGTCTTATTTTGTAAGATGCATGTTTATTGTAAGGTGGGATAACCTCAGAAAGAAATCCTGTCATCCTTCACTTTATGCATTGGGACATACACACAAAATACAAACGCACAGGAAATAGATTGGGCGTTCTTCACTGCTCATCAGGCATCACTGACAATGCTGTAAACAGGGCTGGGTTGTGGGGCCACTGACCTGATAGTGATACCAGTAACACTGGATTACTTATTAAAATACCAAAGCTAGATAGTATATTGTGAATGGCATTTAAAAAAAAACTGTACAAGTCACATTAATGCAATATGGCAACTGGATTAGTACAATAGTACAATAGAAAACAGAATCAGAAAACAGCTGTCTAACTTACTTAAAGCCAAGAGTCACATGCCATAATCTGGCACCCTATTGGATCAGTGGTAAAGGAACCAGTGGTGTTTATATAACCCTGCAAATATGAAGTCTGTATCTCAAATAGTTTCTGAAAGGTGTTGAAAGTGCAGTGGTGACAGTGAATATACTGCGTAACACATATAAACATCACAAAGGATGCCTGAATACAGCACTCTGTACACTACAGTAACTGTGTGTTACCATAAACATCAAGGAGAGCTCTGATGAATTAATAAATCAAGCTAGAAAAAAAGAATGATAGCTAAAAACTAAAAACCAACAGGCTGCTGTTATGAGTCAGAAATGAGCTGATTAAAATAACTCCACATAGGGTTGTTCTGGGTAACACACTTAAATTCATAATTATGATAGATTGATCCTGTCTTACCCTCTCTGTGTTAGGAGCAGCACAACGTTGTGTCACTGAGCCCTGACTTCTCTCATCGTCTTCTGGATCTGTCTGGGTGCTTTCATCACTGGTTAAGATCGCTGGCCTTTAAAATATCAAAGACATAGATATGCATTTCTTTATTCATGTGAAATAACAAACAGCACTTCAAATACCACAAGATTACTCTATGTCCTTAAGGAAGAAAATCCTTAATACACATAAATAAAAAAATAAGAAAAAAAGTCTAAACAGTTTTTTCTGGCTTAATATTAAAGGATAAATGTGGATTATAAAAATACTTCAAGCAAAAAACATGTAAAACATGCATAAAGCACATAATATCAATCTCTCAATCACTAAAGTAGGTTTAAAACAAATGTTATGTTTATATTTTCAAAAAAACTAACTATTCTAAAACATCAGAGGCGTGCAAGATCTTCTGTTGCCTGTTTCTTTAGTTCTTTTCTCTTCATAATTCACACATATTTTGTTATATTTTTAAACAGCTGTCATGAGAGGAATTCCAGTTTCAAGACTTCATTTGTTTATTCTATGCCAGCAGTATGTAAAAAAAAAAAAAAAAAAATCCTACCATTCTACATTTTCTTCATTCACTTCACTAGCATCTCTCTTTTCACTCGCACGCTTCACGCATGCTTCCCGGTGCTGATACAGTGGCAGTGGTTTAAAACAACAGCTTGTGCTCTGCTGTCTTGTCCTTAGAAGTTCCAAAGTCAAAGCATCTGGTGGAATGACGGGACAGACAGAGTTGCACACGGTCTTACAGAACACTGAAAAAACAGGGACTGTTGAGGATGTGCAAAGATAAGGCAGAAAAAAACAACCCAATAAATTTTATTAAACAAAACAATACATAGGTCTGTTACTTTACATTGACCACTTACTCCACTCACTAACCAACTGAGTGCTTTGGGATGAAAATGAAGCTTATTCTTGTATATTTCACACAGATGCACAGTATACATGCCGAACCTATAGATAGCTGAGTTTACATCTCAGTCACTGTGGCTTAGAAATTGCTCCGCCCAGCTGAAAAACTACGTAGGAGGTTGACTTTTGAATTGGATTGCACACGTTATTAGTGATGTAATAGCTGAAGATGTAGAATGCCATCATTTCTTGTTTCATGGTATCAGAAACACCTATGCAAGGACAGTGTCTCACACTTCCGTTACCTAGCAGAGTAGTCTGTAGTCTCGCAGTGGAGTGGCCGTCACAGTGCTGCCCATAAGCAGTACAGAAGAAAGGACTGTGCAGCAGTAAAGGTTTATTAAGGAACGAAGCCCAGGAATCTTCTTTCCCCTGTTTAAAAGAGAGATTTCAGATTTAAAATTTTCTTCAGCTTCAACATTTGCCAACTAAACATGAAGGACAGACTGTGTGTCATTTGAACTTGAACAGTTCACTGATGCTCCAGGAAAAAAAAAAAAAAAAAGTATGAACTGCCGAGCAAGGAATCCTGGCTGTTGTAACAGTTTGGGCAAGCGGATGGGAGGGTTACACCTTAGATCACGGTGAGCTTTGTCACAGCATCACTTGAATAGCAGGACTTATCCAGACGTTCTAAAACAGCTGACAAAAAGCTAGCAAAGTGTCAACTGTTCTGTGTACTCCTGTGGGTAATGTCAAGCCACAGTGAAAACAAATGGAGGTCACATTGAGCACATGCTACTGTATGACAGGGCCCTTTTGAAGCTTCATGGCTCTCCTTTTCCTTGGCAAATCAATTAACTGGTCAAGTGAATTCATCCACCAAATGACAGTGGCACTGCACATACATTCAATACTTACCTGAGTAGGAATCTGTATATTTTCTTGATTTTCTTCTCTAGGAATCTGGATTATGCAGTCTTTCTTCTCAGTTATGGTGCTCTGCGCCTAATTAAAAACAACATAAAGGGGATTTATGAGGTATAGTGTAAACAGACCTAAGGGGAATGCATCACAGCTGTTGGAGTTCTGTTGCTGTGCTGTAGTGGGAAGAAGATGGGGCACAGATATTTTAGGCTTGCATTGTATTGACCTGACTCATCCAGCTGCAATAGGATGTTCAAGCTTATCTGCAATACACACAGAATCCAATAACTTTATCTGAAACCCTGTGAAGAAACTACACAATATCCCTGACTAAGCCTCCTATATAAAACCTGGACATTGTGTTCAGTAAACTTGTTGATAAAATATAATATGTATGCCATCCACTGTGCAGTATGTATTTGGTTTCTATTAATTTCGGGTCAATTTCACTGAGCTGCTTTAAAAAAGACTTTGAATTTGTGCCGTCTTCCTTATAAGGAACGCAGAAGCTTATTTTTAAACTTACAAACAAACTAATTATGAAAGCAAGTCTAGTGAACCATGGGCATGGATGTAATAGCCAACAATAGCTACTGAAATATAGTATTTACTTAGTATTAAACCCTAACTTTGGCAAGATGAACATGGTATGGTTTCCATCAAAATATATTGTACGAAAATATATTTTTTTGTTGAATGTCAAACAAAACAAGATATTTTCCTTTCCATAGCTCTACAGCTGGTTCTTGCAAAGGATGCTCAAAATGATTTTCTGCACAGCAAGGAATCCAACCTTCTTTTTATAGACCAGTGATTGAGCTGTCTAATATTCCTCACAGCCTATCTGACTTAATCTATTGAAAAAAGACAACACGTGAACAGTTTTCTTTTGGAATCAGCGCGTATTCCTAATGCTACCATAATAGGGGATTGTTACACTGCTGAAAGCTACTTTTCTGTTGTGCAGTCTTGAGGTTTTGGACTGGTCACATATTTCCATTTGGTATCTTTAAATATCCATCCTTCGTTATAAAAAAAACAGACTCTACCAATGTTGGGAAACTGCTGATCTGCACATCTTAATGCAAGATTGTCATTCTTTTTGATAGAATATACAGTATTTAAATACCATTATGTTAATTGCCACATGCTGCTTCTGGTTTTGTCATGTTTATGCCTAGCAAAGGACTAATTATATGGCTTCCTGGGTTCCTATTATATCCCAAATACTTGCTGCAAACAAACCAAAAATTAGGAACTAAGCCACAGAGCTCATACAATATAGAGTGTTAGCCTGATTACAGACAGCTTAATAAAGAGGGGTTACTGTATTGACCTGACTCATTCAGCTGCCAGCTCCTACAGATCCCTCTCACCTTTACTTATTATTTATGGCAATGCATGAGAAAAGTAAAACTGAACTGAAACTTACTGAAATTCAAAATTAGAATTTGCTCTCTCTCGCTCTCTCTCTCTCTCTATATATATATGAGCTGTCTAAATATTATTTGGAGGGTAGGGTATTTACAAGTGAATGTGAAACAATATATTACTGTGAAAGGAAATAACTGATTTTAATATAATGTAAAAGTCTTCAGTCTATTACGTTTGACCAAGTAAACCCCCCCCCCCATTTGGAAGACACCAGTCCAGGGCTGCAGATTTGTTTTTGAGGGTTAGAGGTAGTAGAGGAGGGAGTTCATTTGTTAGTGTAACTTTGCTTCATTGAGACTGGCTGGGCAATCAGTGAGTTTCCATGACAATTCATATATTTCCTGACAAGCTGGGAAAGCCCAGTGCAGGATCTTCAGAAAACACGGCATTTGTAATTCCTCATGTTCCATTTGTCATTGAGAGCTATTTTAAACACAGCTCCGGGGCTACTCTGAAACTCATTAGGAAAGAAACATTGCGAGGGTCAGTTTGACGACAGCATACCTAAATGATATGGCTGGACAGGGAGGCTTAAAAAACTACAGATTCACTAGATCTACGATCACTTATTTTAATGGAACCCCAGTGGGGCTCATTGGCTCTCTTTGGGGATGAGGGGATTTAACAATAGGCAGTAAAATATATATATATATTAAGACCACATTTTTAAAAGGGTTTACCGTATACAGTAGGGTAAGAAGACCTTACTATGCAATTGAACTGCAAGCTAACTCCCCAAGTCACTGCAACAATAGATGTCTTGTGATATCACCAACCCCCACTCCTTTTTTTTAGCATACTATGGTGAAGTGGAGTAAAGTATGGCGTAAAAAATGGTAAACCAAAAAAAAACACGACGAAGAACAGTAAATACATGGCATAAACTTGGGAAGAGCCTTAGAGCCTTGTGAAAATGTGTACAACTGAAGATATTAACATTGCTTTAAGGGTGTTGTCAGTTTGTTGGCTGGACACTACAGTAAAACATTTAAAAAATGAAAATTAGTCTACAGCAAGCACTTAGTGAATCTTGCATATAAAATATAGAGGTTCACTATCTCATACCTGTCAACTGGAAACACCAAGAGACATCTTAATAACCTGCCCGCTCCCACTCATTAGCCATCAGTCATGCATGCTGAGCTTGAAGGATAGGACCTAGAGACTGGGCTTAGCAGTCAAGGATCACAGTTCCTATCAGAGCCCCCGAATTCTATGAACACTGAGAGTGACCTCACTGACAAGCACTTTTAACACCAGGAGACTCATCACATTTGTAAGTGAGCCCACACACTAACACAGCCGAAAAACAAACACACATCCTTCTAATGGCTTTCAAATGTGAAATTTGGGACGAACTTACCATCAGTTTGTTTTTGTTTGTACTTGCAGGGGTAACACAACACACTGCTAATTAGCCATGCCAGTGTGTTACCTGATAGCAAATAAGTCAGCATTAGTGGTTTATTTTATGAAAGATTCTATTAATAAACCTTGAATACAGCCCAGCATCTGTGCTCTATATATAAATCTTTTAATACTTTTTTTATACGTTTGTGAAAAATCCCTTATAAAAATTTACCACGGTATTTTGCAGTTTTACCATGCTTTTGCCATAGTTCTTCTATGCATTTCCCTGGTTTGCTGTTTTTTTAATATATATTACCATACCTTCCTGGACTTTACAGTGCTTACCTATGGTGTACCATGATTTCACTATGCTTTATTAGACTTTGGTAAGCATTTACTATGGGAAACGTTCATAAGAGACAGTTAACAAAGTTTCATATGTACCCACTATTGATTCATTTTGGGAAGGGAAGCCTGTAAATTATTATAGGTGAGGACCTGTTCTCTTCAGCATACAATAAATATACTATGATGGTACAATACCTGGACATTCACGAATTGATTGAACAGCATGACTTGGCCTCTATTCTAAGCTGTTTATTAAAAAAAAAAAAACTAAGTCATGACATATACAAAACCTTTCAGAACCTTTTGTTTTATGTTCACAAAAATGCACAGGATACAACCAATCAATTTAGATTGTATGTCTAAATGTTACTTGACTCTTTTACATTCTCTAGTATTAAGCACGTTGGTCAACGACAAAAGGGTATTGCAAATAAAATTAAATAAGGACTAATAACAAAATATATCTAAAAGTCCTTACCCCAAGCAAATGCCTTAGTCCATGAAGGCAAGTATGTACTGCATTGTGTATACTAGCTCAATGCAGATCTTTGCAGATAACTTAATATACACAAACAGCATATGCTAAGGAATGTGTCAGGCGAACAAATCTGTTTTCTAAACATTCGTATATAAGTCCCTTTATTCTCACTTCTTGTTTCTGGTAACATTTCATTTATTGCACAGTGTACTGAGGCCTACAGGAAAATTGTAGTGTTCTCGTCTACTGTATTTAGAATTACAGTACATGTATACTATAGCATGCCTGAGTCCATTCTCTAAAGAAAACAAACTTGGAAAAGACAGCAAGTTATTTCTCACTTTGAGGTATTGGGGTCAAATGTTATTTGGAATAAAACATTTAATTGTGCTAGAGAACTTTACCATGTGAAAATGTTTTAAAACTTAACATGCAAAACATCCCGTGATCACAAACCAACGAAACAGCTCCCTGCTAAACATTTTGTTGTGTATAATTACTTTGAAACTGGCAAAGTTTTGAGTCTGCTTGAATGTCGCATCACATTGCATGAGAGAGAGAGAGAGAGAGAGAGAGAGAGAGAGAGAGAGAGAGAGAGAGAGAGAGAGAAAATCCCATATATTACCACCTTGTTTATATTGTCTTGGCATATTACTGCTGTAGCATTAAAGGCCATGGTAGTGTACAGAAACCAGCACTGCATCATTTCCATATTTCCATTACAAATGAAAATCAAGCACCCATTTGCATCCAACACAATTACAAAAAAAACACATCTCATCAATGCTTCTAGCAGAAAATGCCTTACTATATTAATAGAAAACAAGTTCCCCACCTATGTGAGTCACAGCACAGCAGAGTTTTACGGTACCTTTTGCAGAATATCGTCAATCTTAACAGCAGATTGCAACAAACAGCTATTCCCAGATTCTGAGATTTCTTACCTAAAGCTGAGCAATTCCTTGTCTTTTTTTGAAGCCAGCCTCCCTTTCACTCCCAGGAGCTTTTACCATTTAAGGTCAATGTTTCATCTGGCTCTACTGGCTGTGCTGCAGCTTTCTCCAGCAGCTCAAAAGAATAAACACAAGCATGACTGCTTCCAGTAAAATGACCGGCACCTCAGAAATCTCCCCTTCTTCTGTTTCAAATGATTTGAGAGAGGGAACTAGCACGCCCCAGAAACAGCAGAGAGAAGAAACGTGTTGCTCCAATCGAAGGGAGCTGACTGAAATCGTTAATCACAAAAACGTCTTTGCTTGTTCAGGGGTATGTCTGTAGGCAGCAGAGTCTACAAGCTTCCTCGTGGTTATCATAAATTGTATATTCATCAACCTGCTCTGCTCTGATACTGTATCATTTACTCAGATGTATATTATATTGTCAGTCTACCTTGAAAAGAATATCCATGCCTATTCTTAAGAAAATAAATATAAAAAGAGTACATTGTCATGAAAATCTAATTGATTTAGTAAATGGCTCCTGCTTAAATCCTCGAATCTCTGAAAAAGACCAGTATTTGTCCAGGTCTCTTGTAAGCCATATAAAGCACAGTAGTGCACTGAAATTACAGTTAACAGTTAGTTAATAACCATGGAATGAAAAATCAGACATACAGAACCGTTCATCCAATTGTGCATGTTCTTTCCAAAACTGGGTTAAGTACAACTCATGGGAAATGGTCTGGTAAAGCTCTTACTATGTTGCTTATTTAAGGATTTGACTTTCTATTTAAAGCTACAATTTCCAAGCATCATGTTTAGTTTTATGTCAAAATATAATTCTGCAGTCTACTGTACAGTCTTCCCTACATAGTTAATCTTTCTTTGTAATGATTACATTCTCCCAAAACTAGTTTTAACTGCGGCAAAAGAAACTCCTTCCCTTAAAACCTGCTAGCCATTAAATCAACAGGCATGTTGAACATGCAGTCTGCATCAGTACAAGGTTGAGTGAAAAGGCATTGTGTGTATGTGTGTGTGTGTGTGTGTGTGTGTGTGTGTGTGTATATATATATATATATATATATATATATATATATATATATATGTATATATATATATATATATATATATATATATATATATATATATATATATATATATATATATATATATATATATATATATAATATATATATATATACACTACATACACACATACACATACATACATACATATATACACACACACACACACACACTGCTGTGCAAAAGATTTAGTCATGTTGTCACTCAATTTTCAAGGTCTGGTATCTGAAGCATAATCAACAAGTACAGAGAAACATCATCTGTAATTAACAAACCCAGGACTGGAAGACCCAAAAAGCTGTCAGCAGTTGAATTGACAGCAGAACTGGCAGGTGTCGTTGTCCATCAAATCAACAGTACAAAGGTCACTCTTGAAATCAGGACTTACAGGATGTGTTGCAGTAAGAATACCTTTGCTAAGAAAGGGGAACAAGACTAAAAGGCTGAAATATGCACAAGAAGACAGAAATTGGAATATGGAATGATGGTCAAAGGTGCTTTGGACTGCTGATGGATGGCAGCGACACCTGTGCCTTCTGCCAGTTCTGCTCTCAATTCAACGCGTGTCTTCTTTCTAGTCCTTAAGGATATTATCTTCAAGTATTGCTCGTCCTTGTTCGACAGCTTTTTGGGTCTTCCAGTCCTGGGTTTGTCAATTACAAATAATGTTTCTCTAAACTTGTTGATTATGCTTTGAATACCACACCTTGAAAATCAAGTGATGCGAGCTATTTCACTCAATGTTTTTCCTTCTTTATGCAAGTCAAGGTTGTTATAATAGTAGAAAACACTAGTGGAGGCTTTGAGTAAATTATTGATGCTCATAATGCATCAGAGTAGAAAAATGCAACATGTCTAAAACATGTCTATGATATTTTCACTTAAGGCAAACCTTATGAAATAAATGTAAAAAACTAGAAATGTGAGTTTTAGTAAACAAAAGCTTCCTCAGGGCCGTCGTGTAATGGGTATGAAATATCTGAGGGAATGGTTTGTAAACATACAGAAAAAGTAATATGGGAAAAAGATCTGCCTCTGATATTGAAGCCCTTTTAGGTCCCAGGTCAAATGGAAGGGTATCGTAAAATACAATTTTACAAAAACCTATCGGCTCCCCTCACAAGGATGTTGAACTGTTATTAAACATTAATTATTAACACATGAGAGTCGTTTGAAGCCTCTATTTTTTGTTCGATACCTTACATCCACCTGCCCGCAATTATTTTTGTGAGTACATATGCACTGTTCTAGTGCTCCCCCTTTATAACATTGTTTTCAGGAGCCAGTAAGTGACTGCTATTTTTGAACTCTCCAATGGATCTGGTATTTATTCAATGTTACTGATGAATGAGGCAGATATAGTCATTATAAATATTACCCCCTCAAGTAATGAAAATAAACCCTGCAGGGAAGAATGTAGAAGGCTTAAGTAGGTAATCATGCTATCTACAGTTTAATGGTGATAGGAACTCAGACTTATTTTAAACTTCCCATCTTTATTTTACCTTTCTTTATTTTCTTCCAAACAAAAGGCCACTAACTTCACCCAAATAAAAATAATATTGTACACTATAGCAGTTGTTTGTTAGACTTACAGTATCTTCATTGTATGTTGACTTTATAATGACAGTACTAAAATAAAACAACCTATATTGTAGCAAATTAAGTAAAAAAGTGAAGCTTATTCAACAGTCACCTACAAATAAATACATCTCTGTCATATCAATTATCAGCTAACTTCAATTTGCATCACACTGTACTGATCAGAGCCCAATCCTTCCAGTGACTGCTCAGAATGCTCTATTTTTTTCTACATTTTGCTGTTCGTTCTTCATAGAAATCCATCACAGTGACCTTTATAAATGTTTACTGTGTAGTCATTTTGCAGTTTAACATGATTTTCCCATGCAGCGTGTTTAGCATGGTCTATAGTATTTCTGAGTGCTTTACCTTGCTTGTCTGCTTATTCCTTACTATGCTTTGAGAATGTCTTCCTACACTTGGATGTGCTTTTACATGGTTTTACCATACTGCGTATTATTAGAGCATCTAAGTCAGTGTGAACTGAAAAAGGATCTTTTTGTCTTCTGCCTTTTTAACTTTGCATATCTGAAAAGTTTAACTTATTAGTTGAACTGCAATGAACCTGGCTGCAGGAGTACTGTAGCTCAGTGATTAAAGACCTGGGTCACAGTGAAGAAAGCTATGTGTTCAAGACCTGGCTTGGGAACTCACCAGAAACATTTTAAACATGTATTTAAATCTTCTTTTTCTCTTACCTCTCTTTCATCTTTTTCTCTTACCTTGCTTGTGTTTCTCCCAGTCTCTTCTGAATTCTCACCTCTTAGTAAGTTGAGTTCGTCTGTTTATATAGAAACCAAAAATAAGAACGTAATTCATTTGCATGTTCCATGGTTCATGCAAACTAAAACAACAAGCACCAGGCTCCTCGACAGAATGATGCACAGAGAGAGGAGCTATCTTATAGGCAGAATAAACCTCCCACACAGGTTTAAGCAACAGCTGATCATCTGCGGTTGTCTCTTTTCCATAACTAAGGGCAACAAAAACAAGACAACCATTTGCATGAAGAGCTGATTAAAAAATATAGGCCTAGCAACACATTGTCTGGGTCTCATTAATACAGATAAAAACATTTTGATGTTGACTATCAAAGGACGGCCGTTTGAGGCACTCGCTCATGTAATACATCTAAGGGGGTCTGTTTTAATGATCTAAACAGTGACGCGAAATTACGGTTACGAAGTTATGTGCGACACATGGCAGGTGTTCTTGCAGCCCCTGTTTATTGTCTTTTTTGGGAAATGTTTCTGTAACAATGACAGGTTGACTGTAAAACAAACATACCTATATCTCGTACAGTTAACCAGTCTTCCCATTTCAAGAATGTTGAAAATGGATGCTTGGTCTGTTTCTTGGTAAGCCATGGACACAATTTAAAAGAGGCTGGTAAATGCTCTTGCTACATACTCCAAAATACATTGAGGCCTGTTTAACATTGGGCTGACATCCGAATAGGGATATGGTCAGCTTCATTATTATTAATATGAATGTGTTACATGAACTTCCTTTTTACAATGTAGCAGGAAGCAAGCTTAATCTAGGCATGGAGTGTTAGAAAAAACTGCCAGAAATCAATGTTCAATGACATCGTAATGAATAATAAATACACTCCAATATAAACTATTTGATTTTAGTGCGCTCTCTAATTATCTTATTGAGTAAGACGAAGCTCTAGCGAGGTGCTGTAATCCAATGCTTTTCAATCAAAACAGCCTCACGTTAAAAAGGTAATACAATAAAAATGTTAAAAAGCCTAAATCAACAGTTAAGCAACAACTTATCTCAGGAATAACCCAAGAATGTTTTCTTTGTTTAATAAATGTCTAATAAAGGTCTGTTTTTTTTTTTAACTCCAATTCAATTATATAAACTAGGAATCTGTGACATTCTATATACTGTGTACATCTATGTACGCCTTTTAAAAAGCTGCTGTTTTAAGTAGCTGTAAATCATCTATAATTTTCACATATATAACAAGATCTTTGTTTAGTTTTCATGTCAGTTCATTTTAAGTCATTTCTTTAGTTTATAAAAAAAAAAAATTGCCTGCTATAAATACAGCATATATAACTCAGCTCTTACTGGAACTGGTATTGAAAGAACAGTATTGGCAAGAAGCCACAGCCTAAATATGACATTTAGAAACATCAGGAAACGGTGGGATGGCCCTTTGCACCCTAATAGCACTGTTATACATCATTTTAATTTACCATTGATAACTGGAGAAGCTTGGCAAATACTGTGAATCTTCTCTTCTTTCTCTGAATCACTTGTCTTAAAATATGTAGAACTGTGTTTGCTTAAAGTCACTGATGATCCCAAATCTGTAGACTACAGAAATATTTGTGTTAGCTCCCACTTACAGTATGG
This sequence comes from Polyodon spathula, assembly GCF_017654505.1. NCBI lineage: Eukaryota > Metazoa > Chordata > Actinopteri > Acipenseriformes > Polyodontidae > Polyodon > Polyodon spathula. The sequence continues at coordinate 5,809,728 of NC_054550.1, read as the reverse complement.
AGTTGGACATTTTAATCTTGTGATTCAGTTAAATGAAACCATACAACAGAAGGTAAGCTCACTAAAATAACCGGCTTTGTTTAGTATAATATAAAAATATATTCTGATATTTTTAGACATTTGGATCACAAACTCTGTCAGATTTTCTTGTAAAACAAACACAGCCACAGGAGTCTTTTTTTAAAGCAATAAACAATGTTTTCCACTATCCACAGAATTAACAGGTCCATTCCACTAGTTTGCATTCTCTGGAGCCACGAAATATAAAGCTAGAAGCACTATACTGTACAACATGTCTCTGTCTGAGAGCAAGAACATACTTATTGGAGGGTTGTGTATAAAGGATCCACCTTTACTATGAACTAGTGCTAGGAATAAGTATTAGATTAATGTTGCTTTCCTTATAGTGGCTTTTAAAAAAATGTAATAAATTAAGATACTAAACTTTAAAACTGCTGTTTAAATACAGTGGCCTGGGGACAATATATATGGGTTTAACAAAGAAGACGGTATTAGTAAAAACCATAAACACTAAGTTTAACAGCTTAGTATGGGTTAATAAATTAACTGATTGTAATTGTATTTTTTTTAAATACAAGCCAAGGTATACAGTGTGACTAATATACAAGCACAACATTTACACCAGACTTTATGGTTAGTACCTTCAAATAAATACCTCATTTGTTGCTGTTCCTTTTTCCACATAATGGAGATGCGTAGCTGCACTCCCAGCTCTCTCTATAGTAACCTGTATCCTTTTCTCTGCCGTATCTATCCGCTCTTTAGCAACAGACAGTCTCCTTTCTGTTAAACGGACCAACTCTGCTGCTCGAGACACACTGTCCTTCATTGCCTCCATTTCCTTAGCAGATTTCATCAACAAGTTTGAAGACGATTCATTTAATTGGCTGACTTCCATTTTGAACCTGTCTGCTTCTATTAAAGCTTGCATAGCTTTCTGTTCCCCAGCTTGGATACCTTTAATTCTCTCCTCTTGTAACTCAGCTAGTCTTTGGTCAACAGCCTTAACTTTGTTCTCAGTGATGTTCAAGGTGGCAGCCATTTTGTCTTCTGCCACTCTGGTCCTTGTTTCAGCTGTTAGGGTCCTCTGCTGTGATTCCAACAGCATCTGTTCTAAACGTGTTGACTTGCTTTCCATCTCTTCGATTGTTCTTTGGGCTTGCAACAGTCCTCCTTCGGTTTCCAAGAGCCTCTTCTTCAGCCTAGCTGCCTCTTCTCTGTCTTTAACCTTCTCCTCCTCCACTGTCATCTTGTTTTCCATCTTCTCGATTGTTCTTTGGGCTTGCAACAGTCTTCCTTCGGTTTCCAAGAGCCTATTCTTCAGCCTAGCTGCCTCATCTCTGGCTTTAATCTTATCATCCTCCACTTTCATTGCTCTCCACCAGGAGACAGCTGCCGTCTTCTTTGCCTCTTTAGCTCCTTTCTCAGCTTCTGCTGCCCTATAATCCTGTTCTAAGACTCTTTCCTCAGCCTCGTCCTTCAGCACTTTCTGGAGCTCCAGCTGTCTTACTCTGAAAGGAAATTACAGTTGAAGCATGTTCAAGTGCAGTAAAGCATAGAGAAAGCATGGTAAAGCAGCGGCAACTCCAGTAAAGCACAGTGAGGTATGGTATAGCATGGTAAAAAAACATGGCAAAGCATTTAAAACTATGGTACCATGGGAACATGCAATTCTAGCACGATAACCCTTCCAAGGCTGACACCTCGGATATAGTTTTGATTTTAGTGTTGCTAAAGATGCTGATGTCAGCATTGCATTGTGATTGATGAATTGTGAAATACGTGTACGGACTGACGTTTTTAAATGTATAAATCTCAAACTTTGGAATTTGGCAGATTCAATGAATGAAGGTTTTTTTTTGTTTTTTTAATTAACAGCACACACCTATGTTACTATTATATATAGTATGTTATTTACAGCTACAAACGGTTGGAGTTGGTTCTTAATTACTTCAAGTAAAACTCACATACACATTTGCTAGATGGTGTTTGGTGTTGAGATGCTGCTGTTGACATTGGAGGTAGATGCTTTCTAATTTTTCCAAAGCTTTATTCCAGTTCTCTTTCAGTGTAAATAGGCCATCAAACTGGTGTATACTGTTCAACATGATTTGTCTCAGCTTCTTTTGTAGCTCCTTGGGGTATAAATTAAACAGGTTAAATAAATAAATAAATAATATATATATATATATATATATATATATATATATATATATATATATATATATATATATATATATATATATAAAAACATCAATGCAAAGGAAATCATTTCTGTTTTAAAACAGCCTCCTTAGATTGATGAGGTCTAAATGAATGAATGAATTTGGCCCAAATATTAGGCTTTGAAGTAAATTAAAAGGCGTGGAATAACCAAACACAACAGATCACTTGTAATGTTGTTTTAAAGTCGCCCTTAGCTTGTTTATGCACCCATTTGTTTTTTGTTTTTTAAAGAAATGCACGATAATTCTCACAGATGTTACTGTGACGGGTAACTGACTTTCAGTCACAGCACAGAGCTTGCGAAGTAATAGTGTACATAAGAGTGAATTCACAGAACTAACTTGGCCTGGTAGAAAGGGGTTACATTTGTAGGAACCCAAATCATAAATGCAGTATTTTACACAGCCATCAGTATTATTTTAGGGATCTGGATTGGGTGTAAAGATGCAGTCTGAAGCAGGGCCTCTATTCTGTGCTCCCAGTGTTGAGAGTCTTATCACTGCCCTCTGCAGGAGCTCACCTCTTTCTGTATAACGACCAGGTGGGCTGTGTCTTCAGGCACATCCAGTCTCTGACATGAGGTAATGAAGGCATCAACCTGGAGCTTCATGTGATTTGCCTGAAAAGGGAACAACATGCAAACACTGTTCAGCGGATGTGCTGCATTGAAATGCAGTGTTTTCCTGACCCAGGAAAGACCAAATCAGATACTGTAGCAATATGCAAACACGGAATACTGAACACAAAATTCCTAATAGAAGAATAGAAATTATAAAAATGTGTTTATTTGCTTTCACACTCTCACCACTGCAGTGTGGTGATGGAGGTGAGGATTTTTGGAATGACAGGTTGGGAATGATGTCAGTTGGGTTATAATAGTCAGGGTTTTGACCATCCAGGAGGATGCAGTAGATTACCATCTTACCATCGCTTCAGGCTCTGTCTGAAACATGCTGCTGTCTTCTTGTGATTTTATCTGTTGCAGAATTGTTTGAAAATCGTCTTTCTGCTCAGATGATGTCATCAGCAGGCCACAAATAGGCGTGGCCACCTCTTCGAGACTGCCCTGCTGCCCGACACACAGAAACATGGGAATGCAGTTAGATTAAGAATAACATCAATTCCACATCCCCATACAGTTTAAGCCAACCACTATTTGAAAAAGGCTGCAGACACACAACCCTCAGTGAAACAGAGATCATATAGCACTCATTTTACAAACTATATTTTCATTGCAAAACATTTTTTTTAATTAAATAAAGAAACATAACTGCACCCATTAAACTACATTAAATGCATACAACGGATGCTTTTGCTGGAGAAAACTGCTGCTTTGCTTTAAAATAAATGAATTACTTTCTGAAACTCCTCGATTTCTGACTGCAGAGAGTTTAGCAGTGGGAGGGCACCAGGTCGTCCAGCAGGACTCTGAAGGCTGGCGGTACATCTGTTAATTAAAGCACAGTTACTCTCTTATCCTCATTTATCGGTCAGAGTGCTCCTCAAACTAAGCAGATATTTTCTTCCATGAAGCCTTGGACATACCATCACTAGAGATTTGAGGGTGCCTGTATGAAGCTCCGCGCCGGTTTAGATCATTAAAAAAGTTACTTTAACTATACATTACCTAAGGGTGAAATGTAAAATTGGCTTATGTAAAGCTGCAGTAAAACTGATCTATTTTACGGCTTGCTGTTTTGCATGATGATCTATTGATATAACCAGAGATTATTTACATATGGACACAATGCCTACCTCAAAAGCTCTTGCTGTGAATTTTCTTGCAATCGGTTTAGTTCTAAATGCATCCCCTCAAAAAAAAAAAGAACAAAGTAGCATTATTCCATAGCCTAGCATTACTTGAAACCATATTTAATATACATCCTAAATATCAGATATTACATTTTGTTAAAGTATAATTAAACAGATATATGCTTCTCTTTACTGATGCTGTTTTATATTTCTATATATTTGAAATCCACCAATCACTCGTTTTGGGAAAAAAGTATTTTATTACTGGTTTAAAACAGATGAATAACACAACACAATTTAACCAATGTTACAATCAAAAGATACCTCAATGATTTTGTGGTTTTCCTGCCTGGAATTCTTTAGTTCTTCTATAAACTTGATTTTCTGAAACAGGGGTGCAAAAAAAAAAAAAAGTTTTGATCAAATTCACTAAACTGCAGTAAAGCCCCAAATCTCTTTCGGTTAATTATGTTTAAATGCCAGTAGGTGTTTGTAATACTCACCTCTGTGATTTCCATATCTTTTGCTGCCAATAACCTTTGTGCTTCATAAAGTTGCTTCTATAATATAGTTAATGTTTATATATAAATATCTTTCAGATTTAACATTTTAGTCAGATATGAACGCAACAGTGGTATGTGATATTATACACGCACTTACCAGCATCTCAGATTTTGTTTTTGTTAGCTCAGAAATCCTGGTTTTAGCCAATTCTTTGTCCTGTGTAAGATTTTCTTTCTGTGAAAAGAACATAAAATACAAGGAACAAACTCATAGTTATTATTCTCACTTACACAGTACAAATGGTGTGAGATAGAGAGGAATATATATATATATATATATATATATATATATATATATATATATATATATATATATATATATATATTGGAAAGCTTACCACCTCCTCTAGTATCTGCACCTTTGCATTTAAACTTTCATTTTCTCTTTTCTAGGTTCAAAAGAAACAGGACAAAGTTAGAGCAAAAAAAAAAAAAGTTGTATTTCAAAATGAGTGACAGGAAATGGTTAGCATAAAAGTAATGCTATGCTTCTTGTTTTATTTATCATAACTAACTATATATAGCATGTGATAGTTTTCTACCTGTTACTGGAATAATGTATTTCATCTATAAGTAGTAACATTTCTATATGCCTCAGGCAACTTTAACGCACTTTTACTCGTTCTTCTTAAATGTTCTTGGATAAGAACAACAAAGTCATGTTTTCTTTTCCAGTTAAATGCTTTTTGTTCTACCCTGTGACCAGGGCAAAGCCTAGTGCTTTTTTTTCCCCATAACAATGGTGCACCTGATTCCTAAAGCGAGTTATAAATGTCAATGTTTTGGGGTTTTTTTAAGGTAAAGTCCAATCCAGCTTTAGATGCATACAGTACCAGTTTATTGCTGGAAGTCTCCAGCCAAGAGGCTCTTTCTTGACAGTCTCTTGTTGCCCTTTTGGCCTCTTCAAGCTCTTCTGCTTGAGACTTTGCATTTAAAACAGACTGCTGGGAGCTGAAGAGAGATTATTAAACAGAAATCATGCTTTTAATGCATTTGTTTATTGCCATTTTTATGCCGTTTAATAGGAGGAAAAATCCATGTACTGTTACACAAATTACATTAAAGCATTTTTTTATACGGCCACTAGAGGTCACTACATGACATGCTCCTTCTTATTTCCTTAAAGCTTGAGTGCTGTGCTCGAGACATGAGTATTGTGTGTGTCTTATGTCTATTTCACAAGGCACAAGATTAGTTGCCTTCATAATATTAAGTGTTAGTAATTTTATAATACTATGAATAATGTTAACGTACACTTGACAGAGTTTGATTATACACACTAAATTAACGTAAACTTAAATCTGCTAGTGTTAAAATTGTGAATACTAGTACATTTGCAACTTTTCAAAGTGTTAAAGTGTAGACCCATGCGTACACTTCGGAAGTATTGAAACTGACTGTGTGGTTTTAACACTGTCAACTTGCGATGTTCTGGCTTTTCTGGCAACATTTCTAGTGAAATTCGAGAAGTAAGTTCTATGTTCGCCGGTCTGGAATATGGCTACCTTGTTAATTTTCTCTTCAGTGTGACAATTTCATCGGTCAGCTGTAGGTTAGCTTCTTCACACACTTCTACAGCTCGTAGGAGGCTGGAGTTTTGCTCACTTAACTTCTGGTTTGCATACTGTAGATCTGCAACGTGATTAATTAAATCACGTGTGTCACTATAAACATAAAAAAGACAAAAAACAAGCTTAATAGCACATGAGCATCTAAACCCAGGCACCCGAATTATATGTTTTAAACCAAGTAAGGTAACAGCATTTTTAACACAAACACTTAATTCAGATGCAAATGCAGAATTCTGTTATAGCTAATCATTTCTTATTTGCAATTATTGTAACTCATCTTAAACCCTATTTGCAGTATTTAACCCTGTTTACAATACCTAATCAACGCACTATCAATACATGATAGTGAATGAATGACAGCAGTCACATTTTCAACAGGTGCTGATCACATGTGAATAAGGTATTTATTAAGTCTTTTCTAAAAGAAAGCTGTGCAATTCAAGCAACAGTTGTATGCTACATAATGAGTGAAATAAATATCATACTTACTGGTCTAATCCATCTGTTCCTTCGTGGAAAACCTTTCCAGTTTCAGCAGCAGATAATTCATTCCCTACAGACACAAATCAACATGTAAACAAATCTGTCTTTTTTTCAGGCACACACAAAACTGTCTTTCTTATTCATCACCAATTCCTGGTGATTTGTCTTCTATTTCCATCAATAAACATACCATTTACATGAGTTCTGTTCTTCTCAATTTCCGAATTCTGGCTATCCTCCTCCAGCATGCTGTGAAATGACATCATTAATACGTTCTATGAGCTCTGGAATCTGTATACAATACATAAGCAGTTATCCAACGAATACATTACAAGCAAGACTTCATAAGCAGGTGAAATGTACCTTAAAGGATGCCCTACTTCCAAGCAATCCCAGCAACAAACTGCTTGTGAAAGGACTCCTCAAGTCTTTTGGGTAACATATAAGCATTGCATTGCCTGTGCAACACTGGTAAGCTTCCCAATCTCACCTACCTACAATTTCCCCAGCAAATATTTAATTTGATTTTTTTTTTAATTTAGTAGTTGCCAATTATTTTGATTATTTTCTCCCAATTTAGAATGTCCAATTATTTTTAGACTCCACCCCTGTGCTGACTCGAGAGGGGTGAAGATGAACACATGCTGTCCTCTGAAGCGTGTGCCGTCAGCCGCCCGCTTCTTGACACACTTCAGGTTCACCATGCAGCCACCTCAGAGCTAGAGCGTCGGAGGACAACGCAGCTCTGGGCAGCTTACAGACAAGTCCGCAGGCGCCTGGCCAGACCAAAGGGGTCACTGGTGCGCGGTGAGCCAAGGACACCCTGGCCGATCTTACCAGTCCTGACTGCACTCGACAATCCATCTCTTCATAGCGGCATGGAAAGTGTCTCTGTTAACCGTGACACCCTGTCTGTCAGGGTCCAGCATGTTATACAGCACTAGCAGTTGATCTCTTTCAGGGCTTTGAGCTGTCATGTCCTGCAAGTATTGCATAACAGTGGAAGCCAGAACTTCTCCTATAGAAATGAAGAGCAAGATTGGTTTACATACATGTGCACTGAATATCCTCCAATCTCTTGCATATCAGAAGAATCAATAACAAATGTACCTGTGCCCACAGTGTCACACGCTTCAAAGGTAATGTTCAATACCTGTTCTTCAGAAAATGCATATATCCCTTTTCTTTCATCCACTTCTAAAACACAGCTGGTTGGACTGCAAACTGAAAAAACAAATTCAGACGGATTATTCATACTGTAGATAAAGCAGCTACCACATTACTTATTCCATAACAAGGATCCTGTTTCAGCAATAGGCTTTTAATGCTTACTTCCAGTACTTTGGAATTCCTGCATTTGGTCACTTGAATTTAAAGCTGGGCGGTCCTTTTCAGTTACTGCAGTAAGGGAGGCTGCTGTAGTCCAAGTTCTAGGCCAGGCCTGAGATGTAGGGCTAAAGGAAAGGTTGACATCTGCACAGGCTATCCCCTGACAACCCTCCGCTGGACAGCTGCAGTGAGATCCATGCGGGTTGTTCAGTGATGCCATAGCCAATGCTGTTCCTTTTAATTGAGAATGGGATTATAGACATAGTTTTATATAGTGATGTACTATGTATTAAATTTATACAATCATATGCGTTAACATTTATTTATTACCTGTTTAATTGAATATGATGTGTGTGCAGTTTTCACTTTGATCATTATTTAACATGCTTACTAACTATTCCAGCAAGTATCAATGACTGAGGCTGCTTAAAAAATATGAAATGCTGATGTGATGTGATTTGAAAATTGACAGCTACTGTAGGGGTATGCAGCTGTAATTTCTGTCCCCTCTGAAACTGATTTTGTATAGAGATTTTCAATTTAGTAACGCACTGTTGCCACAACTTCAGGAACTCAGCTTTTAGAAGCAAACACAGAGGTTGAGACAGGCATTTTTGCTGGAATAGTTAGTAAGTATGGTAAATAATTATCAATGCGTGAACTTTAGAGAATGGTTATTAAGCCACAAACTTTAAAAATGCAATTTTATGCCTTATAGTGAGCATTGTCTTATTCACAAAAAACTGTATTTTACAGAATGCTGTTGGCGTCTAGAACATGAATATCAAACTGTATTTTATTCATAAACATTGTTTAAGGAAAAACACAAGAGTCTGTAAAATCATTAAAACAGAACCCTCATTGTAATGTTATAGAGGCTCTGCATTTTTTGTATTTTAATTATTAACAAAAGTGGAGGTATTTACCAGTACATCTGATGCTGTTCAGATCAACTGAATATACCCCACTAATGGTAGCTATACATTTTATCTATTAAAAAATAAAACATTATATGTCAGCAAGTTATGATATGAATTTTGACAATGCTTAACACTAAAGATTCGCTTACCTAAACTGCAGTTTGATATTAGCCGTCCTGTCAGAATGCTCTGCAGTAGCTGGTACTGGGCTTCATCCCTTTCATTTTGCTGTATTTATTTCCTGCGCAGGTGGAAAAATAGAAACTTCTATCCAGTGAAACACTCACATCTGATAGAAGAAACTCAAACCCATCCAGGGGCCAACACTGAAGCTCAGTGACAAGCAACTCTGTAATTGAAACATTTTATCAGCCATCAGCACAAAATCTACAGCTGTATCTGAATTTCACTTACATAATAGAAACACAAGCACAAGTTACAAGCAAGTTTAGCAGTAAATAACTATTATACTTTATTGTAAAGCAGCACTACCACATACTGTCTATGAATCTATCTATCTATCTATCTATCTATCTATCTATATATATATATCAGTCAAGTAAAAGTGATGCAAATCTTATAAAGAAGTCTTACCTACCAGCCTGTGTTTACAGTCAGACAGTGAATGAACTACAGAAAGTATGAAGAGCTACAAAAGATATAGATCTATGTTTAGCCTATTTTAGCAGCTCACCGCAAGTCAGTTTACTGTGGACGTGCAATGGTGTTTAAATCAACTGTGAGAAGCTGCAGATTCCACAGATCTTGGTGAGAAAATTGCTTCTGTCTATTCTGTTCACTCACTTGCACTTCAAAACCAACTGATATAGACAGCCTCTCTTTGCTTCCATCAGATGCACCATTCACCTGAATCAAATCACTATGCAATTTATGCGTGCAGACCACAACATAATCTAGCTGTGATATACTGTTTTAATTAAAAGCAGCCTACAGTTTAGCACATCAAATGCTTCAAAGCTTTTGTTTAACTTCTCTCTTCCTCTATAACGCTTGTGTCACACAGAATTGACACCCAACAAGGAAGTTCAGCTGGTGTTAAAATTTAAACATAAATTTTGTGAGGGTTTAAAAATCATTACACTTGGTCTAGTCAATTTCCTACACTTTATTTTGCATAGCACAATCTTATGCCCACAGCTCCATTTATCATTGTGCAGTTGAATTTTCTATTTCTTATATATTTTCTTTACTTAAGTCTAATTGGAGTCCTTTATAATTCCTTTTCTGTACAGAAAAATGTCTATTTCCAGTTAGACAGATTGTTCCACTGAAACTCATGGACAGAGTGAAGTAGTTCCTCTGAATGATACAAAGAGTAGAGGACTCCAACACCTGTGGACCAAGCTTTAAGATCTGAAGTGTTGTACTTTTTCAGCGACGTTTCAATGTTTCTAAAGTATGTCAACCACAGAATACAGGAAAATCAAGTCTAATAAACTAAATAAAAGATATTCCAAATCTTCATTGATCATTCAAATTATGATTTACATTACAATAAACCCCATTGCACACTGACTCACTATGATATGTGCTTATAGACAGCAGAGTTCAAATAGAAGACAACCAAAACTAAAATGCGGCTTGAACCTAGTTTCTATGAACAAAAACCAGCAGAAAAAAACGCCACTTTCTGTGCACATTGTCAAAATATAAAGTTGCATTATATTTTTAAATTTAGACCCCTTTGTTAATAACCAAATACTGCAATGATATTTATAACGACTTTAAGAATTAGGGGATCTTTACTTGCCATTACAATAAAAATACAATGTCAAGGGTAAAAAATGGTCTGTCAGATGCAAAGCATTTAATACAGAATACAATAGCGTACTGTAACACCAAACATAAATAAACAGAATAAAAATATGTACATCTGCCTTCTTAAAACATCAGCTTGAACTTTCAATAATTAGGCATGTATATAAAATAAAAGTGTGTGGGGAAACGTGTCATTTTGCCCTGTGTATTATCCAAAACATAACTGTTCTGGACCACAGTGGTCCGTTTTATGTTCCTCATTTTGAGAAACACATTTTCAAGACTTTTTTTTTTTTTTTTTTTGGCAAATAGGCAAATGGCCAAAATGTTCTACTTATAAATAACCAAACATTCTCAAGAATCGCTGCATCTCCTCCAAAAAAATAGAAACGGTGTATCTGATTTAAATAAATTATGCTTGTTTTTTTTCCTACAGCACTACAGTATACTTAACTACTATCTTCTTCAACATGTATTAACTATATGATTTAAAAGCTTCATACTACATAACTATTGCGCGCTTCAAAGCAAACGCACATGTCTCTCTAACCCGTTCTGTCCTCCCGGATGTGTTTACGTTCCTTATCACGTTCCGGTTGAAAGCGGAAGCAGCCTCACGGTGTCTCTCCTGGGCTGTGGAGGGGAGAGTTACCGAGGCGTAGGTGTTGGGATTGGGAGTCGGGTCGCCAACATGTCTCGGGGCTCCATTGAAATCCCCCTTCGGGATACTGACGAGGTAAGGAGCTCTTCCACGTTAAAACGGCTTTGTTTTGATGGTAATTCTAGAGGTATTCGCGCACGTCACAAGATTGGACTCTAGTTGTTTCACGCAGGCCTCTTTGTTTCCGACAGAAACTGTGCTTGTATTTTGACTCGGGTCTGCAGAGATCTAACTGTGCTGTAATGCCAGGTTCTTCTTGTCTGTGTAGTTTATAACAGTCATTGTGCTTCAAGCTTATTTTAATAGAAAGAAAAAAGACCCCCTGGTTTAGGACACTTGGCTTAGCTTTTGTTGTTGATGTACTTTACCACTAACTAAAAAAAAAACAACCTTAAAGCTACAGTGCCCGCAAACATGTAATCTTCTGTATATATTGTTTTGTGCACTCTGCTTTATATGAAAGAAAACTGATTTTGTTTGCAGTACAGTTTGTTTACATTCGCTGTGGTTACCCGCTTCCCCCCTCCCATTAAACCTGCTTGCCAGCTACACCGTGACTTCAGAATTGAATGACTTCATGCCTTGATTTAATATTTTCAGATTAACGTCAATTGCTTCATATCTCAAAAATGGCGATATTGCCTTGAATTTGGGACTATGCAGTTTGGATCTGTTTAACTATCCACAAGAGTACTGTAGTTTTGTCATTGGTCCGAAATGGCAGACTGAAATTTGCAGGCACATTTTTTCTTATGTTTACTTGTCTTGCAGGTCATTGAGCTTGACTTCGATCAGTTACCCGAAGGAGATGAAGTCATCAGTATCCTCAAGCAGGAACACACCCAGCTGCACATATGGATTGCTCTGGCAGTTAGTATTGACCATGATTTATTAAAACATGTCATTACAGTGTTGATCTATTTTGGGATTCTATGTTGGCATTGATTGATGATGCAGAACAGTTGAGTTTGGCACTGACTTTCCAAGATGATTAGAGATTGGTTTAAACTTGTCCAGCCACTCAAAATAGGTGCACTGACAGGTGGATATCTTTCCAAGCCCCAATTATTTCCCCAGGCCCCTGAGTTATGTCATTGATAACTGTACAGAAATGAGTTTCATTCTGCAAAATTGCTTTCTGTATCATTCGAGTTATATTCTAGCTTAATTATGTGCTGTTTGTTTGTATCATCTTAATGATTTTTTTTATGTTCCCCCCCTTATAAATTAATACAATGCAACTCAGCTGGAATATTACAAACAAGGCAAGACAGAGGACTTTGTCAAATTGCTAGAAGCAGCCAGAATAGATGGGAACTTGGACTATAGAGACCATGAGAAAGATCAGATGACGTGTCTGGACACCCTGGCAGCTTACTATGTACAGCAGGCCAGGAAAGAGAAGAACAAAGATGCCAAGAAAGAGCTCATTACCCAGGCCACTTTGCTGTACACAATGGCAGACAAAATTATCATGTATGACCAGGTAAGAAATATTGTTTTCTGCGTTTTTAAAATTAAAAGAACCTCCAACCTGAAAATCGCCCTCATTGTGGTTCCTGTAGGGTCCATACAAATTATGATTTTAAAAAAGGTCTTGTGAATCTTTTGCTTTGCGGTTTCTTTAGAACCACTTGTTGGGACGAGCCTGTTTCTGTCTGCTGGAAGGAGATAAAATGGACCAGGCAGATGCTCAGTTCCATTTTGTTCTTAACCAGTCAACAAATAACATCCCAGCCCTTCTAGGTTAGTCCCATGTCTAAAACCTCATTTTCTTTAATGGCATTTTAATATTTAATAACATTTTACAGATTTGTTAAAGACATTAAATATTTTGTACAGCTTTGACAAAGCTTTGATAAGATTGATTTACTGTTTGAGACTCTGTTTTTGCGATTTATAGGTAAGGCATGCATCTCTTTCAACAAGAAAGACTACAGAGGTGCTTTGGCGTACTATAAGAAGGCACTACGTACCAATCCCGGTTGCCCAGGTAAAAAAAAAGCTAATTCTTCTTGTGTGTGCAAATCTATGTAGTATGTCTTTTATTACAACAACAATACAGAGTTTTAATATATTAGACAAGGACAATAAACAACTTTAGGTTAATTTAACTACATCCTTTTCTTGTTATGCAGAGGCTTTCTAACGCCCATTAGTCCTGTATCTACTCTTGGGTTTCAAAACTTTTATTAAGTTTGTTATAGAAATTATCAGCAGTCATGCCTCTGTTAAATCTGCTCTGAACTGATTGCATCTGAGTTTGTAGGTTTTCTGTCAGGAGTTATTCATGCAGCTCTAGGGAATACAAAATATTTAACATGATCTCTTAAACATCTGGTTTAATTATGGGCATTTCTGAAACTTGACAGGATCAGTGTAAGTCCCTTATTTTAAATCAAAATTCTTTCTTCCCAGCTGAGGTGCGGTTAGGTATGGCCCACTGCTTTGTGAAGCTCAGCAAACTGGAGAAAGCTCGCCTGGCATTCGGCAGAGCTCTGGAACTCAATTCAAAGTGTGTGGGTGCTTTAGTTGGATTAGCTGTTCTCGAACTAAACAGCAAAGAAGCAGATTCTATCAAAAATGGTGTCCAGCTTCTCTCAAGAGCCTACACCATTGACCCCAGTAATCCCATGGTTTTGAATCATTTGGCTAACCATTTCTTCTTTAAAAAGGTAGGTACCCAATACAGTAGTTTCAGATCACAACACTGTATTTTGCTGGCAGCAGATCAGGACTATAGTGAAACTAGTACTTTAATATTAAAGATGTTTCTGTGAGTCTGTCATGATGCCAAAAATGGAGGACTTCTGACTGTACCCTTTCACCCATGGTCATATTTAATCGCTTAAATTATGCAACTGTTTGTTTCTTAAATATGATGCAAGATACTGTAAAACATTGTTTATAAGCATCATCAAAAAGACTTAAAGCACAGGTCTCTAGTTATTTTTTTTTTTACCCGGAAAAAGCAGAGAAAACTTTTCAATGGCCGATTGAGACCGATAGGAGCCGAATGAAACCGAAAAAATAAAGGGGGGCATATCTCATAGCCCAATGCACTACAGAGATAACACGAACATAACAAAGGTAGCTGCTTCTGCATCCAGCGCTCAAAGAATATCACAGACATTTGCAGAGCTTTTTCAGATGTTATGGTAATAATGACTTGGATCGCATTATTGAGGGGTTTGGTGATAAAACGAGTGATCAGAAAAGGTTGGGGGGAAAAATACAGCGAGCAAGAGGTGGGGCTTGGCTGTAAATAGTGTCCTTTTGCGATTCAATGCCTTTTAAACCAGTTTTACTTTGAAAAAAAATATTTTAAACAGTGTGTGTACAATAAACAGCATGTGTGAAAATAAATTGGACCCGATGCGCCTGACAAGCTCTGATTAAATGGACTGCAAAGAGTTAATTTTGACTAACTTTGTAGAGAAATAATCACTAACTTGCTGTAAATGGCTGCTAATTGTGCTGTACTTTATAAAACAGTGGCATCATTTTTTTCTTAGAAATGAAGAAGCTGCAGATATAAAAAGGTTTGTGGTACATGCCAGCCGTAAACTCATACATTCTCGTGTTATCTTTTAGGATTACAGTAAAGTGCAGCACTTGGCTCTCCATGCCTTTCATAACACAGAGGTGGAAGCTATGCAGGCAGAGAGTTGCTACCAGCTTGCAAGATCTTTCCACGTGCAGGTATGTTTAATATTATGCTTGCTAAAAATAAACTATGTTTTGAGCTGGTATTATTTCAAGGTTTGGTGGAAAATGTACCAATCCAGTGCTCCAGTGTTGTTTTGCTATTTGACCTACACAATTGTAGATGATCCTTGCACAGTAAAATACTAATGGTCTAGTTGTGTATTAATTGGCTTTGTAAATAATCAAGTTGTGACACAAGTTGGGGCCACTGTGGTTCTAAGGATGCCACTCTATTACAGTATTTGGATCAGTAATTTTGCTTTGTTAAACTTTTTATCCTTTCCTTACTTGCATGATTACATTTAGTTTCTAACTGCTTTTTTTTTTTTTTTTTTTTTAAATAGGAAGACTACGATCAGGCTTTTCAGTATTATTACCAGGCAACTCAGTTTGCCTCCTCCACGTTTGTGCTGCCCTTCTTTGGCCTGGGACAGATGTATGTGTATAGACGAGACAAGGAGAATGCAGCGCAGTGCTTTGAAAAGGTTTTGAAAGCTTATCCCAATAACTACGAGACCATGAAGATTCTTGGGTCCCTGTATGCTGCCTCTGAGGACCAGGAAAAGAGAGACATCGCAAAGGTATGCTTGTGCAACTGGTGTCTGTCTCAACACAGTGTTTCATAGCATGATTTATTTTTCTTCCTGCATGTTAGTCTATACTCCATCTAGCCTAGTTCTGTTTTAATTTCTTGCTTGTTTTGCATTAAGAAATGTATTTGCATTAAGAAATGTATAGGGATGATGTCAGTTATATATATATATATATATATATATATATATATATATATACACACACACACACACACACACACACACACACACACACACACACACACAGTAGAACTTTATAATTTACGAACACCAAAGTTACGAACTGACCATTCAGCCGGAAGTATGCAGTCACTCAAACATGCAAGCAATGCAATCAGCAGATATTTTGTACTTAATAACACCCTTTATTCTGAAAGTGCATGTAACTTTGAGTTTTACTGTGTGTGTGTGTGTATGTGTGTGTGTATGTATATATATATATATATATATATATATATATATATATATATATATATATATACACACACACACACTGTATCTAAATGTATTTCTTTTGCTGCAGGGCCATCTGAAGAAAGTATCTGAGCAGTACCCGGATGATGTGGAGGCTTGGATTGAGCTGGCACAAATTCTTGAGCAGACGGATATTCAGGTGACTGCAGTAATTTAATTTTAGAATTGAACCTGTTCTTTTTATAATACCTGACCTGGAAAGCATGCATTTGTAGAAAAGCGCTGCTCATTGTTAAAAGGCAGTAGAACTGACTTGTCTTCCATTTCTCTTACAGGGTGCCCTTTCCGCCTATGGCACAGCCACCCGGATCCTGCAGGAGAAGGTGCAGGCAGACGTACCTCCTGAGATCCTGAACAATCTGGGGGCTCTGCACTTCAGACTTGGAAACTTGGGGGAAGCAAAGGTATGTACTATGTTTGTAGCTATACTTTCAAACACAAGATGGTGCTATTTCCTGCACATTATAAAATATATATACAGTGAAACTCTGATACAAAGTACTGCCTTGGGACCGTAAAAACTGTATGTTATAACCGAGGTATGTAATAACCAGATACATGCACATACCTGCCAAATCAGCACACAAATCAGAACCTAGTACAGCACTAATTAATGTATATATACAATGTATGTAGTATAAAGGTTTATTACAGAAGAAACAATATAAAACAATGTAACATGTAACTAGTACTGTACATTACTATACAATATGTAATATTCTGTATTTTAAATATTTAATGCAGTAATTCTGTGTTGCCTTGGATAGATGGTCAGCTAAATGAACTATAAAAAATAAAAAAAAACATGTAACTAATGTACTGAATAATACTGTACTGTAATTGGTACTAAAACTAATGTACTGAATAATACTGTACTGTAATTGGTATTAAAAAATACAGTACAGTAATAGTACATTATAGAAATTGATAATAAAAATAATGTACAAGTCAATAAATATTACCATACAAACTGTCAGTTCAGGTACAGTACAGCAATCATTGCCTGTATGCTTTCTTTTAGGCTTGGCCACATTAGCGTTTTAGAACCGAGTTATTAGCAAGTTAAAGGGCTTTATTTTGCCTTTTAATTAAATTAAAGAACGTCTTATCCTCCTTTAGATTTTCCCTTTGTGCAAATGCCCATCGAATTTATTTACTGTGGCTTGGGCACTTTTTACCCCCATAAAAATGATTCCCCTTTTGATTACTTAGGCACTTTCTCGTAGTTCCTCTACGTAGTTCTGCTGCTGTGTTCAATGAAAATAAACAACAACATTTACGAGGGGGGAAAAAAAAGAAAGAAGAACGTGTAAACATTACAGTGGTTTCTGGGATACAGTCATCCAGCGAAGTTTTTTTTTTTTTTTTTTTTTTCTTTTCAACAACAGCTGGGTTAAACTAACCCAGTTTCATTACGGCAATTTGGACGCTCTAACACTATTGGGCTAGGGTTCAGGTAAATCTTTTTAGCTTGGTTGTCTATTTTTTTGCTCTAATGTGGGCAGAGACTTAGACGACTGCCTCAGCGACTGCTGCTTTTTAAACTTGAGCTCTTTGACAACATAATTCTGACTGCTTTCGTCCCTTTAAGATTTCTCCAATAACGTACAGTTTGTCCTTAAGTGAAATTGACAATCATTTAGCACTGACCATGATAATACTGCATAAATTACGTAGTAGAGATCAAGGTCAAGTTCATACAGCAAGAAGTAGGCCCACGAGTACGCAATATGCGCAGCACAGACGACGGCGTGCCATCCTGGTGTGTGCGTAATAACGGGAAAGAGTATGTACTAAAAGGAGAATTTAAACAGGATTTAATATGATTTTATTTGGTTCCATGATACTGGTTCTTTATATCAGCGTGTACGTTATATCCCAGGTACGTTGTAAGTTGGTTTGACTGTAGTTCGATACAAGTATAGTTTAGTTGTATTTAGTTGTCAGGTTGTTTTGTTAATGGACTGAATTCTTTGTTTTTTATCAGAAATACTTTTTGGCTTCTCTGGAACGTGCCAAAGCAGAAGGAGAACATGATGAGCATTACTACAATGCAATCTCTGTAACCACTTCCTATAATCTGGCCAGGCTGTATGAAGCCATGAATGAATTCCATGAAGCAGAAAAGCTTTACAAGAATGTCTTGAGGGAGCATCCCAATTATGTGGATTGTAAGTATATCCCACTGATCTGTAAATTTAATTTAGTGGCCTGTTGAGCTCCATTTGAAGAAGTGAATTTACCTGACTTGCTGATTCCTGTATGCGTATAGGGCAAACAGTATTTGACTTGACTTAATCGTAATCAAATGTATTTTTTTACTTATCCTTGGAATGAGGAATTTCAAGAGTCATAAACATCAATTTGTATTTATTTATTTTTCAGGCTATTTACGGCTGGGGGCGATGGCAAGAGACAAGGGGAACTTTTATGAAGCGTCTGACTGGTTCAAAGAGGCTCTACAGATTAACCAGGTATGCTACTATACAGTGTAAATCTCAGAAACACACACATATAAATATTGAGTGACATGTTGACTGTTAGAATAGTCTCTTGTTGGAATGAAATAAGACTTCATATGTGAAATGAATTTGGAATTTTTTTTAATTCTGAGTTGTATTTTCATTAGACTACAGTTAAGTGTATTGAATGCTTACACATTTCTCTCCACCCGTAGGACCATCCAGATGCTTGGTCTCTAATAGGAAATCTTCACTTGGCCAAACAAGAATGGGGTCCAGGCCAGAAGAAGTTTGAGAGGATCCTTAAACAACCTTCCACTCAGAATGACACATACTCCATGTTGGCTCTGGGCAATGTATGGCTTCAGACCCTCCACCAGCCAACCAGAGACAGGGAAAAGGTATAGTGGCTCTGAGATGAAGTTCACATTTGTTTTATGTATTTATCTCTGGAGATCAGATACTGTATATCATGGTCCATGTTTAGTATTTATTTGTCCCCCCCCCCCTTTCTTATTAGGAAAAGCGGCATCAGGATCGTGCTTTGGCCATCTATAAACAAGTGCTGCGAAATGACTCCAAGAACTTGTATGCTGCAAATGGCATAGGTTGGTATACTGTTATCCGCATCTCCTTTGCAATATCCTGAAGGACTTCGCTGAATTGAAATGGTGAAACTTACACTTTTTTTGTATGACCAATCCAACCCCATCTTTTTTTAGGTGCTGTCCTTGCACATAAGGGATATTATCGCGAGGCCCGAGATGTTTTTGCCCAGGTTAGGGAAGCTACAGCAGAGATCAGCGATGTCTGGCTGAACCTGGCACACATCTATGTGGAGCAGAAACAGTACATCAGTGCAGTACAGATGGTAAGTATCTCGCTATTTAGTATGTTTTTGCTGAAGATAAGTTGGCCACGTGTAAAAGTATTTGTGAGACTGATATTTTAGTAAAACATTTTAATAATTAATTATCTGATAATTATCCAAACAAACATTTTCATATAAATGAAGTGTTTTGGGGGTGATTTACAAAAATGTTAATAGATAAATGTTTAGCGATCCCCTTTCTAAATGCAATTCTTTATTGTGTGCTCTTCTAAAGTATGAAAACTGCCTGAAAAAGTTCTACAAACATCAGAACACGGAGGTGCTGCTTTACTTGTCTCGGGCCTTATTCAAATGTGGTAAACTACAGGAGTGCAAGCATACCCTGCTCAAGGTAATTGTCTTTCGGTTATTAGATATCTATTGATGACTTATGTAAAGGGGCTGTTTACTGGGCTCTTACGTAAACAATCAATTTATATTTAAAAACTCTTCTTGAATTTCATTCCCAGGCCCGGCATGTTGCTCCCAATGACACTGTGCTGATGTTTAACGTGGCTTTAGTACTACAGAGACTGGCTACGCTCGTGCTGAAAGACGAGAAGAGTAATCTAAAGGCTGTACTCTGTGCCGTCAAAGAGCTTGAACTAGCCCACAGGTAAACCTGTTGCTTCTGTGCCCTAGAACTGTTTATTAAATGTGCATGCTGATTTTGTGTATTGCTACTTATTCACTGTGCTTTTTTTTCATGGAATGCAGGTACTTTGGTTACCTCAGCAAAGCTGGAGACAAGATGCGATTTGACTTGGTGCTTGCGTCAACTGAAGCCAGGTGGGTATCTCTTTCCTCGTTTTAAAGGAAGAAGCTCAGAATCTTTCAGGAAAGTGGATTATTTAATGGAACTCCTGTTAGATTTAGTTTCAAACTGGGAACAGTTATTTTTCATACTGCAAAATAATTCTACAGTTTAGATGACAATGTTAATTAATTAATTCATAAATAAAAAAATGAAAGATGTGAGCATTATTAGTAGAATTTTGCCCTGGCAACATACATGATACCCTATTTAAATTGCAGTCAGTAAGGGTTCTGTCGTAATATCTCTACGTTGTTGCTATTGTTTCCGTATATGATTTTCTTTTTCCACACTATTTCAGGCAGTGCTCGGATTTGCTCAGCCAGGCGCAGTACCATGTGGCTCGAGCCCGCAAGCAGGATGAAGAGGAGAAGGAGCTTCGTTCTAAACAGGAACAGGAAAGGGAGGTTCTCCGGGCACAGCAGTTCAAACAGATGGTCTGTATCATTCTATACTGTAACTTATTTAGCCTTTTGACAATCTGAGTATTTCAGCTGCTTATTCTGCAATCGATGTAACAGTTTTCATTCCAGAATAGGATTATACGTTTTACTCTTCCATTTCGGAGTGGTGCCATAATTTGCTAAATTGCCACTGGATCAGTCTTGATAGTTATAAGTGTGACTTCTCATATTCTTTATATTGTGATAATTGAATATCCCGGGTCAGCGCAAGAGAGCCCAGGGGAAATATGATAGGCTTTTCAGAGCTGATGATTGATGTGTCATGACGCTGTTTTTTCTAGTTTTCATGTAGGGTCAAATGTATTTTGAAGGTTTCTAAAACTTGTAACCGCCTCATTTTAAGTGTATGTTTTAATATATATATATATATATATATATATATCTATATATATATATAATATATATATATATATATATATATAATACACACATATGTATCAACAGTGTCCTCCTTTTTTTAAACTTCCAGGAAGATAAGCGTAATAAAGAGGTTGAAGAGCAGAAGAAGCTGCTGGAGCAGAGAGCACAGTACGTGGAGAAGACCAGGAACCTCCTGTCATTTGCAAACGGAGGCAAGGAGATCAAAGAGAAGAAGAGAGGAGGTGGAGGCGGCAGGGTGAGTGCACAACAATGCATCTTTGAGCCTTAGAATGACTACTTTAAGAATACATTGCATGTATTGCTGACACTATCTCCATAACAATTATGAGCACTTTGGGTGAGCAAGAGAACCAGATATGTATCGTATTTAACCATTCGTCCAATTAGTTGTTGAAAAGATCTAGTTCAGATTTGTTACATGGTGAATCTAACCCATGTATTTGCAGAAACAGATGTAAGGCCATAAAAGGATGGCATTTACCTGTGTTTTTTTTGTTTGTTTGTTTTTTTGTAGCGTTCCAAGAAAGCTTCTGAATTTGACGAGTTTGTTAATGATGACTCTGATGAGGATTTGCCTTCAAAGAAGAAAAAGAGAAGGAAGGGAGGCAGTGGAAGTGATCAAGAGGAGGCTGATGATGGAGAGAAGAAACCAAGGAAGAGGAGAAGGTATGAGATAGTGCCCTTGAAAATAGCAATTTTAATGCTGGTCAGGCCATGTTCTAACGTATTATAACAGGTAATAACATTTAATGAAACTTGGTGTAAAGCACTGAGACACTTATTAAATTAGAAGGTAAGGTCTTTGCATTGATCTTGTCACTTTAGTATATGTCGGATGCTGCAACACATTTTTCTATGTTGTTTTTAAGACCACAAAAGGAAGAGGATGGAAGTGATGATGAGGAAGGTTCCTCAAGATCTAAGAAACAACGCAAGCCTAGAGAACGCAAGAGGATTGAGAAGGTTTGTTTTGTCTCAAACATCATAAAGCTTGACAAATTTAGAGAATGGCAACAAGTATCATGCATGATATATAACTTTTTTTTTTAATTGAAAATTTTTGATCAGCATAAAGGCTGTTGCAATGTAATATTCCTTTTTTCACTGCAGAAATAATGCTTGTAATTCTGTGCACAGATCATATAAATCTTATTCATTTTATAGCCTGATCGTATGCCGCCTTCATTGAAAGGGAAGATCAAGTCAAAGGCAATAATTTCCTCTTCAGAGTCTTCAGATGAGGATGGACTTAAAATTGCTGAGGACCGGTAAGACCAAGTTTAGACCCTTAGACCCCAAAAACACTTCTTAAAATTGACTCATTAGAGTTATAACTCCTATTGAATAATGTAATAAATGATTTTGATAAAGCAGGTCTTTTTTTTTTTTTTTTCCAATGTCTAGAAATCCAAGAGATAGTGGATCTGAGGATGACGATGATAATGAACAGTCGCACAGGAAGCGCATTGTGTCAGAGAGCGAGTCTGATGAAGAGAGGAAGAGGTCTGACAGTGAGGCAGCAGGAAGCCCTCAAAGGTCTGGTAGCCAGAGATCTGATGATGATTCTGGCAGCGATCAGCCGGTTAGGAAGAGGAAACAGCAGTCAGACTCAGACCAGTCCGATAACGATTCTGTTCGATCCAAAAAAAGCCGCTCTGGGGGTTCGGATGATGAGTCCCGCCCAGCTTCTCCTGCTGCAGATTCAGACAGGGGCTCTGATAATGAAGCCTCAGCACGGGCGTCCGGAAACGAATCCGAGCCAGAGAGGTCCAATAACGAGGCTTCAGATCGCGGCTCTGATGACAGTGACTGAAAATGTGAAGATGCAAAAAGTTGTACTAAGCTGAGACATGGAGTTTCCTAATTTGGTTTATGGATAATTGTAAACATAGCTGAAAAGGGCATTTCATGTGTTTTCTTTGACTGTAGATGTGCAGCAGCAGCACATAATTCTGGATTTGGTGGGGGGGTTATGGTAATTCTTTAAGTTACATGTTTTAGAATCCTGTGATGCTGTAACAACTTTTTTTTTTGGGGGGGTGGGGGGTTCATATTCTGCATAAAGATAAATAAATAGAAGCAGTATTTTGTAAGAATGTTTAACATCAGGCTTTTTTTTTTTTTTTAATAAAATGTCATTACAGTTTTAGGATTATCAGCATAGTTACAAGAAGCCTCAACTGTAAAGCCCATAATGTGTCTTGCATATTTAGAAGTAAAACCAACATCTGTAGATAATAAAATGTCATCATCAATTAACATATTGGTGTTTATGGGTTTTATAATGTCTGTGAATAGCAGTGTGGGATTTCTCTAACAGCCAACTTATGAGTCTTATGTGTCACTGGTTAGGTGTTGTTTTAAGCTTTTCTAATATGTCGCTAAGCATATACAGAGTAGCCAACTTCATTTCAAGTTTTTTAAGTCAGTTGGTGTCCTATTTTTAGTACAGAGAGGAATCATTGTTTGAAGTTCAATTACAAATAGATTATAAAGATGCATTAACACCCTGAAGTGTTGATTGGGTTGAAATAATCCACAATGGATTTGTTATTGACCCGTGGGAGGAACCTTAGTACTGAAGCTTCAATACAAAGGAGCAGTGCCCAATATCACAACAGACAAAGATTCATGACAGGGCAGACTATTGGCCAACATTCCTACACCATGAGCCATTCATGGACTATGTTTAAAATGGAAGAGTAGTTGAAATGCTATATGAAAAACAGGTGTGCATTTTAGCTGTGTATGTAGGTCAACACATAGAATTGTGCTGTGTGACTGTTGTCAGTCTATTATACCACCCTTGATTATTTGTAGACGGGGAGTTTCAACAGCATTATAATTTCATAAATACCAGCCTTTCTTCTGTTACTTTTAAACGGCATGACTGATCATGTTAAGAGTAGCTTTTCCTGTGTTTTTATGACAGCAGGAAGAGTGAACATGAGTTGAAGGTGACAAACACATTATTTTTTTTTTTTTTTTTTTTTTTAAAGATGATACATTTACATATATAAATACAGATCTAGGAGTCCTGCTTGTTTAGTGTTCTATGACATTAAAATTAGTTGAATGTAATACAAAACAAATACGAGACTCGAAATTCTTTTACATGCAGAGAAAGCGATTGGCAGCTGTAAAATGACAAGTGAAAATTCAGCCACCCAGGGCTGTTTAATGAATTAGCTGAGTAAACATATTTGACACCCATAAAAGGAGGTATAGCATTTTGAGCCAACCTCCGGTTATGCATGCATTTTGAAATAATAACCCGTTTCTTTGGTTATTCATTAATTCATTGAGCTGTGCATGGCTGGAATCGTGAGCTGAAGCTTCTGCCAGTCTGCCTCTGTCCTCTTCAGTCAGCTGGCCACCCCATGTGCCTGGGTGACTGAAACTGACATCTGCAGCCCTTGTCTACCCTGCTCCAGTTTCCCTTAACAACATGTGACCTGCCTGCAGTCAACACAGGAGTCATTCCCACACAGCACAGAGCAACATGTGTTTACTGCTATGGAAGTATCCTACCCTATAACAAGGTCTAGGACACTGTGGTATACAGTGGAGTGGAGGAATTGTGACATGACCATACTTTATGGAATGTGAAAATTTTAATGTACAAACGTGGTAGCCGGTCCAGAAAATTACTCTTGAATATGTGAACATTATAAACAGTGTAACAAAGTTTGAAGCTTAAGTTTCAAATATATATTATATATATAATATATATAATATATATACTTCCTTAATGACTATTTTTAAGGTTCGTAGCAAAACTCAAAAAATGCTAATTCCAAAATATTGATACCCTTTGATGCTATTATAGTATTGTCTATATTAACAAGGTGCTAGAAATTTCAATATGATAATGCAGAACCTAAGCCCCCCTCAGTCTGGAAGAAAGAAGGTTCTTTCACCAATAACAAGTAGAAGAATTGTGAGGAAGGTCAATAACAATCCGAGATTGACTACCAAAGATATTCAAAGTGAATTGTCTGTAAGTGAAACTGGGATTTCCATTTCTACCAGAGGTCAAATATTGCATTGTGAAGGTGTCAATCAAAATCTGATTGAGAATCTTTGTTATGAGTCAAAGAAGGCTGTGCACAAGAGAAGTGCTAGGAATTTGAACAAACTGGAACAATTTTACGTGGAAGAATGGTCAAAAATCAATAATCATGCCAAAAGCTCATTGACAAATATCCTAATCGTTTAAGAGAGGTTATTATTGCTAAAGATGCCTCAACTAGCTATTAATTTAATTTTCATTGTTAGGGTATGAATGCTTTTGAATTAGCATTTTTGGAGTTTTGCAAAAAAAAAAAAAAAAAAAAAAAAAAAAAAAAAAAATGCTGAAATAAATAATCGTAGACATGTTTCTAGTGTAGTGGCAGGATTGAGCTGGCTTCACCCAATCAAAAATTATTTCAGGGAATAATACTCATTACAGAATGCTGTTATATTGATACATGGCAAGACCACTGTTTTTAAGGCATTAAAATTATCTGATCAAATTCAAATCAACATTATTTGTATTTGTTTGCTGGGTTACAATAATATTTTCCTTAGTTATCCAAGTTCAGAAGTGTGTTTTGGTTCTCCCAGTTGAAGCAGAAAGTCCACATCTGCCAGCAGAGGGTGACCTTGTGCTGCAGAGCTGCAGAGGAAGCTGATTTATCCAGATGTGAAGCAGAGAGGAGGCTGGCTTATACCACCCACAGCAATCCAGGGAGGAGAAGGGCCTGGTGGCTGATAATGGCAAGCTAAAGGAGGAAATCCAGCAGATGAAGAGCAGGGTAAAACCAGCTTGCAAAGGGTGCTGAGCTTGTTAACAGCACACCCCCACATACAAGAAGGTTCATTTATTCAACAGGAGTCCTACATCATAAGATGTATGGGCCTATACTGTAATTTCCACTGTGGGCAAAATGCGGGCAAATTGTCCACTCCAAACCATTTATTACATGGGCAATTTACCCAGTGGAAAATTGGACCCTTGTTTCCAAAGCAACCCAGGGCAGCAGCCACAACCATCCTATAATACAAGAATGTTTAATCTGAAAGCATTGGATTTAACTGCTGTATTAGCTACACAATTTCAACCATCCATTGGTTTATGGTAACAAAATCATACGTCTATTTCCCTTCATGTACAGTAAATACTCTGGCTACCTATCATAAATATCATAACAGGGAGTTTTCTTATGTTCAAGTACCATGCTGTAAGTGCACAGACCATTCTCAACACATGTGAAGTACACTCCATTTTGTTCTAATGTAATTCTGATGTATATTTCTGTTGCTGTTGTTTCAGTTAACCGATGACACTGTGTAACAAATTATTATTTTTTTGGTTCCTGGGTAGTAAGTGTTATTTCCTAATTGCTTATGCCTCTGAAGTATAGAAAATGGCTATTATTCCCCACAAACTTTGCTTTTGTGACCAGGACAATGATATTTCAAAATATCACTATTTCCAATGGGAAAACGGGCAGATGTGTCTTTTCGTTCACATAAAAACAACATATGAATCCAAATTAACATGTATTTATACTAAAGTAATACAAAAATGACTACAAAAGATTTAGAAGCGAGTAGTCTGTTGAGATTTACGATTATACTGTCGTTGTTTACACATTTTAGCAAGTTCATGATCTCGTGGGTCCCTTGATTAGTTTTCTCTTGTGGCATGTTGGAATGACACTATCACTGGGTCTGCAACAGACGTAAGCAAAGCCAGAGAACAATTATTATAAACTGCTTTTGAAGTTAACCAGTTACACTGAAAAGCTCAGCAATAACAACTCTGTTTGATCAGTTTTTGTGGTTAGTTTGTTAATGTAGCTGGCTTTTTCCATTGTTAAGAACCCTACTTATAATTACCATGGTGTGCTGGGACAGTTTGTGTACCTAGAGGACATTATTAGCCAGTTGTTTGTTATGATCTCATGACAGTATAAGTGCTAACAGCAAAAAATAAATCTTGGGGTGTTGCCATGGTTACATGAAAAACAAAAAAGTTATTATTTGAATTTGAACTTTATAGCCTAATGTGACCTAAAAAAAAGCAATTAACAGTTAAAACTAGCTGTAAGAAATTAGCTTTCCAGGGGAAGTTAGTTACTTAGTCATTTCTATATGAAACGGATGCCAATTTAAACATTGTATTGAAGAACTCTTCTGTCTTAAAGGCACACATATTTAGAAATTTACTGCTATATCTTCTCTTATTTAGGAAGGAGAGCCAATGTATCTGTCCACACCTACACAGAAACCAAAGAGCCAGAAAGGTAACTGGAATAAATGTATTTCAAAATGGAGGTGGCAAATGTAAACCACAGGGTGTGATCACTTTAATAGGATGTAGAACACCGTCCACACCACTCCCTGCACATTGGTCCAGTCTATGCAAACTGCTTGCTCCTGACTTTGTCTATTGATTGGCGTCTTTCAAATATTACCATCCACTCTGTCAGCAGTCATTCATGACTGTCCATTAATCGCAACATTAATTTCCTTGCATTACAGATTTGAATTTCCTAGTTGCAGTTGGGCACATAAATGCACACAATGGGCAATTCAGACCATTTGTAACTATTGTGCTCTTTATTTCACAAAGTAGTGATGTTGGCAAGTGTCCAGATAATGACAAAGTTTTCAAAATACAAATCTTACCTTATTTTCATCCTGTGTACTGTGCTTTCATGCTGGCATTTGAACTAAGTATTGTCTAGAATTCTACTCTGACATAAGTAGAAAAAAGCACACATTTCCATGATTATAAAAAAATACTAGGTTGAAAAAAATAGCTGCAGATTAGCACATTTTAATTCTCTAAAAGCTTTTTAAAAAAACTAACTTTTTTTCCATTACGAGAGGCCAACAGCAAAACAAAAAATATCACCATGGATACATAACATGGCCAGGAACTCTTGCCATTGTTTTAACATGATGTCTTTATTTTAAGCCTGCCAGTGGTAATGGCAAGCTACCAATTTCTACATTCCTTGCGACACGAACCGGAATCTATTGGTGTTCCAAAGCCTTTTAGTTGACCGGTTGAATTTATTTGCACTGCAGCATTTTGTGAAAATGTGTACTGCCGTCTGCACATTTTTTCAAATACAATTAATATTAAAATTTATTTTTAAAGTTCTGAAGCATTGCACTACATACATCTATACACACACACACACACACACACACATTTTTCCACATGCTGAGAAAAACCTGTTAGTGACATGACTAGTGGTAGCCCCAACAGATTTATTTTTTTATATAACGTATGTAAATGCCATTCTTGCGTCCCCTTAATAAAATAGAATATTATTTTTGCAGACAATGAGTGGACTTGTACATGTTCCAACAACTTCTCCCTCCCTACTCGGACTAATGTAGAGCTGCTACTACCCCTAGTACTCAAGGAAACTCATCTCAGGTACATTTCAGTGAACTTTCACCCATAGAAATTCCTGACATGGTATTGCCTCAAAAAAAAAAAAAAAAAAAAAAAAAAAAAAAATAACACAATAGTGGTGGAATATTTCAGGCTTCCGACTGACGAGGAATATTACATGGATCATATTACTAAGTCTGCACCTTCAACTACTAAAAGAATGTTACTTGGCATGTGGGTGAAAAATGTACCAAAATATTTACCCATTTAAAATACTAAAGCAACTTTACCTAAAATATCATTGTTTTACTGTATTACCCAACAGCAAGACAAAAATAAATAATGCCAATCTTGATTTTTTTCAGGTCCAGATCAACCTGTAAAATATATATATATACTATATATATATATATATACTATATATATATATATATATAATATATATCGTGGTTCTCATAGAGGTAGATTCAGAAGTGCATTTAGGGAGTTAGAATTGCAAGTTAAAGCACAGCCACCAATTGTTGTTACTTGCAAGATACTATGCTAATTTGTGTTTCACCGATACTAAAAGAAATGCATCATACAGTAAACTGTCATTGCCTCAACAAGATATACCTGCCTTAAAAGCATACTAAGGTATGCTTACTTACTGTACCCTTATTTATATAAATACAATATGCAAAGTTCATATATCTTCATACCAGCAGGCATTTACACATAATCCCACTAAAACTGGTTCGCTTCATTTGTGATTCTACAAAATTCAAAACTACTAACAAGTCAAACAGAATGACCCAGCCTCTACTTTAATTGTGTCCCAATCACGCAGCATCTAGTTTTGACAGATGGTAAACTTATTTCTTGCATTTTATTATAATTCCACAGCAGCCAGTTACACACTTTTGCAATGGCGATTGTTTTTGTATAAGGAAAGTAACAGCGCAAGGCTAAGATTGAAATGACAATTCCACAAAAGGCCTCTTCCAAACCTCACCAGTACTTTGTTCTAAAAGTTTACATACAATCTGTTAGTCTTATTGTACCAATAAGCATTATACAGTAAAAATGAACAAAACTGGCTTAATATAATTTGTCACTTCAGTGATACAATTAAATGATTAACTACATACTGCAGGTGTAGCAATAGTGGTACACAATTCTCTCTCAACTTCTGTAACTTACCATAACACTTTAAAAAGGATAACATTTGGAGGTCAATGTACAGATTTAGGGATATTAAAAGAGCACATTAACCTAAATTTTGTTATGTGCAGGGATAACATATCTACCCAAACATATTTCATGATCTATATTTCTAAAAAAAAAAAAAAAAAAAAAAAAAAAAAAAACAATTCAAAATGTAGAAAATATGCAGAAGATGGACTTAATTTTACTGGTAGAATGATATCCAGCTACACCCCTAAGATGTCTAAAATTCATTAGACAAACCGCTTATAAAAGAGAACAATCAATACCCAATCAGTTAGTCTTGACAGTTAATTTTATTTCACCAATTGAGTTAAGACAAGTTTAAAATCCACTTTATTAGATACACATCTTTCTAGGTCATCGATTATAAGCTGTCCATCTGAATTTATGGGCAGAGATTTTAGTTTCAATAGTCCCTGACCATGCAATAACTAAAAAAAAAAAAACTAAAAAAAAAAATTCAAGTATCAATGTTTGATAGATACAGGCATATAAAAAAAAAAAAAAAAAAAAAAAGAAATCTGGGCTTGTGAACAAGACTTGATAAATTAAGGAGGCTTAATTTCAATACTAGAACATAGAAGGGGTCCAATGCAAAAGCTGAATTGATCTCACTAATAAAAGGTTTCCATACATCCACAACAAGCACTTTAGTAAAATACCCTTAATCTCACAATCTGATCATATTTTTGTGCAAGTAAACCAGGTTTTCATTAAAGACTTGTGCACTTGCCCAGGCTTTTGTTTTCAGGACTTGAGGATATTCAAACCCAGCACATAACAAAGCCCATTACTAGGAGGTAGAAATACAGGCAATAACTAATTAAAATGTTTACGGCAGCAAACCAATGATTACAGTTTAGGATTCTTTGTAACAAAGAGGGATTTAAAAAAAAAAAAAAAAAAAAAAAAAAAAAAAAAGTCAGAATATTGCAACGACTCAAGTATTACACCGAACAAAGTGCATTTCTACAGTGTTGCTATTCAGTTTTTAACTCAGAAAGCCGATGTAGAATATGGCAGCAAAATAGGTCCTTGCAATCTACTGCTACTACGAAGAACATATGATGTAGTTATTGCATGCTGCTAATACATTATAAAGTCTTCTACACATTGAAGGTTTTCTAAAACCTTAGATGGAACACTATGTTTAGGATATTGGGGCAGAAACCACTCTACAGACATGTTTCTTTAAATATTGCGAAAACTTTACAGAGGGAATGAATTTTCGCAGTGGTTAGGTTGTGAAAAAAAAAAAAAAAAAAACCCAACAAAAACAGTTAAGTCATAGCAATAGTATATCTGCACTGTTTAAGGCTTTGGCTGGTTCGTCAATCAGCATCATCATCAGATTCTTCTTCCTCTGCAGTTTCCAGCCAGGTTAGCCACTGGTTCACCTGCAGGGGGAAAAAAACCACCCGATTAATTTCCGGGCCAGACTACATTCTTACATTGGTAAAAGATGGAACATAAAATAAACCAGCTCTGACAATATAAAACAGGGGTGTCCAAAGTTGGCCCTTACACCCCTGGTCTTTGCTCCAACCCTGCTTTAGATTGTTTAACTGAACCAAATCAAACATCCACCCAGACCATGAAGTAGCCATTGTATAATTTTACCTGTTAAACTGGAGTGGAATGGCCCTCCAGGACCGTGATTTATAAACCAAAACTGCCACAAACAAAACCATAATTACCTGGAATAATGCTTTACCCTTTCCAGGAAACTCTTGAGAAATATCTTCTTTCCAAGCAAGGAAGGCTTCTTCTTCGATTATCTCCATGTCATAGAAGTGGACAAAATAACGTAGCAACATGCCTACGGTAGAGAAACAAAACTTCATTAGTACAAAAACTACTGTCCAAACTAATTAAACCCACACCCACTCAATTAATGTGTGTCTGTAACTGATATAGATACATATAAATAAATGAAAGCCAGAGAACAATGTTACCTTTTGGAAAACTGCTGTTGCTGCAGTGAACTTGTAGTGCATACAGTGCACTGACCTGCAGATCTACATGATCATGCAGAAACTTCTGCATTACTGGCTTAAAGGCAAGCAGCAGCTGTTTCTCCTGGTCCAGTTGCTCTTTTGAAGGAGCATCTAATTGCTCATCTCCCTCTGATAGACACATCTCATGGGAAATGTACTGCAAAAAGCTGCAACAAGTTTAAATATTAAATAGGTCCAAGGAATACATTCTAAAATTGCTAGCTAGTTAATTACACAACTCTCAAAATACATCCCAAACACTCCAGACAGCTACAGTACTTAAGCCTAGTTACTAATATTAAATGACCCTCTAAAGGCAACCCTCTTGAAATAAAAGCAGCATGCACACTAAATTTTGGATGAATGGGGTGCATACAATAGATAAAATCGCATTCCCTATCACTGAAACCAACTTGAGATTAATTTGAATGCAAACACACATTTTAAAAAGAAATAAGTCAATTAGTATTTTTAGAATGATTTCTTCACCTGGTCATCAGTATATTGACAAAACCCTTATCAGTGTGGAGTTTGGGTGAAATGTTATCTTTGATCCACTTATAGATGGCCTGAGGTGATGGGTCTGCCTTGATTTGCTTCAATAGCTCCTTCTCCAGTTTCAGAAGCGGGAACAGAAAACCAAGTCCTTTTCCGTCTAAAATTTCCAACATACGATCCTTATTCTGGTCAATCTCTGGAGAGGGGAAAAAAAAAATTGTTAAACTACCAATGATGTGGAAACATTAAAAACAGTAAAATAACTAAAAGATTCCCTGCTACTCCCTCTACATGCATACACAGCAGGAATTTACAAATGGTATGCACAAATGCCAGCATCTAGTGTTTGGGATACTTTGCAGTTCTTTTAAGCTATACTCAGTCACTATTTAAATAAAATGTTCAAATCCAAACCTGGCAGCATCTTCTGCATGTTAACCTTGCTTTGCTGGAACAGGTCAGTGAGCCACTCCCGATCCCTCAACTTGGCAGTTTGCTGAAGACAGAGTAGGAAGAGGGGAAAATGGGTGCCATTCTCTAGAGGCTGGGCCAACTCAGCTATATTCACAAGCTCAGCAATAATAGCACGGGCAGCAAACTGGGCCAAGTAAGACTTCACAAGAGGGATGTCCACCTCTAACTTGGGACACTGGTCCAGAACATTTAGGAAGGCCTATTAAAACAAAAAAACACATTAACAAGTTATATAGCTTTCCTATTTTCAAACATTTGCCAAGTATTATCAATCCATTATGGCTAACAATCAAAAAACATTTTAGACATTACACAAACTGAACTGAAAGGGTTACTGTGTCTACTGCTGTATTAAAAGTATTGTGTGCTTCTGGCATATCAGATCAGTCACTCTGAACTTGCCATTATGAAACCATTGCAAAAACACAACTTCCTATACAAAACAGGCATGGGAAAGTGTGCTTATTTACCTGCATGAAGTTATCTCCACTGATCAGTCCCTCATGTCTGAGGGAATGGATCAGAGTGCTGGCATGTTCTTTATCATCGTCAGTTCGATCAAGTGAACAAATAATAATTTTGCTCAACATCTCAGGCAGGAAGTGTTTTGGAGCTTTCATCTCTCTCACACCATTAACAGCATCATTTATAATTTTACTGTTCAGGTACTCTGTTACAATAGTCTCCTGAAAATAAAACAAGACTCGAGTTCAGGCACAAACCCAAGTACAAAGACAGATTAAACACACAACCAAAGTAGTATGCTTACAGTCATTTTAAGTAGTTCTTCTTTTGCAGGAGGCTTCTTATTATTCTTTGCAGGCTTCTCCTGGATTGGAGGTGGGTTAGTTTTGAGACCAAGCTGAGGTGGCTATAGATATATTAAATAAAACAAAAAAATAATATACATATTACACACTTTGCAAGTAGTCCCAGTACATGTAGAACACATTTTAGAACTTGTACATTTTATATTATTGGATACCCCCTCCATTAACCTTAAGACTCCAAGAACTACTGAGCAAAAACAAAATAAATAGCCAGCAAACTCATTTAAACCTGGTTTACTATTAGTTTTAGATAGGTCATTTATTTTTGCATGCAGTCTTTGGAAGAATTGGGAAGCCTGTATTACCTGTCCCAATGGTGGTGTCTGTGTTCGAGGAGGTTGGGCGCTTGGTGGAATCATAGTTGGTATTTGCGGCTGCAACTTTGGCACTTGATTTTTATTAATTAGGAATGACTGGGCAGGTCTTAGACTGATCTAAGGAGAGAAGCACAATATAATTAAGCCAGTCCACTTTTAAAAGCTTTATTGTAAAATAGTAATGCCCTCATATCTCATAATCACGTTCAGCGGATACTAGGTCTTCCAGTTGAAAGAAGTGAAGTTAGGGTGGGGGTAAAGGAAGAGAAGTGGGACTAGGAAAAAGCGGTGAATAAAAGGCTAGAATGAAGAGAAAGAAACTGGTTCTAGTATTTTTCCCCTCACAATAACGCGTCTTTTTATAATCACTGGGCATCTCTGCAAGTTCTCAAATCTCTCTCAGTTCTTACCTCATCTGCATTTAACTGTCCTTTCTTTATGAACCGAGGCTGCATGTCCTTGGACGGAGCTTGCTGCTGGGATGGATGTCCCTGGTTCTGGGCATGATAATGCTGGTTCTGCCCCTGAAACAGATGATATCTTTATACTAAGTGTTTTCAATTTATTTATTTGTATTGTGACTGTACTCAAGTAAATCTGAATTCTAGATAAATGTGTCTGCCAACTACAGCTAGAGATCCCCCTCCCCACCCACTTGTAATGTACATTTCTACTAGTTTTGGGGGAACGAAATCTATGAAGATCACTACATACCTGAAACCAACCATCATACAAGAACCTTACATTCAACCACTTAAAGTAATTTTCATGGAAGCCACCATAAATAACTTACCTGGTTTGATTTCATAAAAGATTTTCCCCCCATTTCAAACTGGGACTGAGGAGCAGGCACAATGTGTCCACCATGGCCATTAAAAAGTTGGTTTGAACGATGACGTCCCATTGTGGGTGAAAACCTATCTTGAATAACTCCTGGACCAGTGCCAATCCCACTGCCTGTGAACAAAGGGGATTCAAGTTTAAAAGGTAGATTTAAAATGCAATTCACTGAACACATGTAGTCTAGGTCAAAAGGCCTTCAAAATGTTAACTGGTAGTTTAGTTGTTAATTTGTAAAATCAGATTAAATGTACACAAAGTTACAACAGTCAACATTCACACACCTGGCATCTGCCCAAACATATCAGCAAGTCCTCCAAGAGTTTCTCTGTCAAGTTTCATCCTGGGTGCCATAAACGGTCCCTCCAGAAAGAAGTCAGTCCTCATTCCTTGTGACATATTTGTGGGAATAAAAACACCCAAATCCTGTGGGGGAGAGAAAGGAAGAACAGGTTTAAGTTTGAGACTTAGTTCAGTTACTCAGATTTACATAAGTCCATTGAACAGTAGAAAATATTAAACTTGAAAACAAAACTCACCTTTACTGCCTCCTGACGAATCTGGATAATCGTCTTTGGTCCATTATCAATAAAAGCTTTGCGAGGAACCCAGTTGTTTTCTCGCAACTCCAAAGTATCCTACAATATATAAATAAGTTAAAAACTAGTTCTATAGCTTATGAATAAAAAGTGGTTTCAATTATACATCAAACTTACCTGCAGCAGGAAACGAATCCTTGCTGGTAATTCCTTGTGTGTCATTAAGGATTTCATACGGGCAAAGTACTGATCCATTAAAGACTAGAACACAAAACAAAAAATAAGATTCAGGGCAAACATTCTTTCAAGAGAAATTCCCAAAAGTGCAACAGTACTCTATACAGTCAGCACTTGCACATCCTACCATATAAAACGTTGACATCAGTGACTGTTAAATGTGTGTGACGCATTTCTGATTATTTCATTTTGTCCCGTTCCTATCCTATCTTTTTTGTGTTCACTGAAAAAACAGACAATAATCAAATACATATGGGAAAGCACTGTTTTAAAATAAGTAGGCTTCTATTTAGATGTACTGTATTGGTACAGTACTATATTCAACAGTAGTAGTATTTTAATTCAGAAAATATCACTTTCCAAAAGAGATGACACGGACTGTAATACAGTACATACTTTTAAATCCGGTAGGTATTGCAGAAGTATGTAAAATTCTTCGTTAACGACCCAACAA
Source organism: Polyodon spathula (assembly GCF_017654505.1). Lineage (NCBI taxonomy): Eukaryota > Metazoa > Chordata > Actinopteri > Acipenseriformes > Polyodontidae > Polyodon > Polyodon spathula. The sequence continues at coordinate 5,773,862 of NC_054550.1, read as the reverse complement.
CAAAATTAAATCAAAATGTTACCCATGCACAGAACTGCGTACAAAGTAAACGGTAATGCAACTTAGCAAAAGAAAAAAAAAAAAAAAAAAAAAAACACACGTTTCCAGAATTAACAGTATCCAAAGTCAGTATTCAAAATTGCAGAATATAGTGCTCGATAAGGCCCTAATGTCAGTTCACTTGACAATGAAAATACACAAAAAACTAAAGACCAGATTTAAAAAAAAAAAGACACAAAAACAGTATTTTAAACTTAAACAATTAACTGTTACATTACCCTAGCTTGCCTCATTCACTTTGTTTTGACTGCACTTCCTCAGGTGAAACGCTGTGTAGCTACACAATACAAGACAGACTGATTTGGCATTAGAGGAGATTTATTTATTTATTTTTTTAAAACGCAGACTGTGATGGATATTCAAACCAATTATAACATTGAACAGATGGGCCTTGTATTGGAAAACTAGTGACGGAGTCGGAAATCGTGTGCGATAGGCAAGTGCATTTATATATAGGGGATTGACTTTATTCTTAATACGCGAAGTGCGACAAAATCACAACAGACACGTATCAGCGTAACGGATATCCGAGTGCTGACTAATCGTTATTTCAGAAAAATGCAGTTCATAGAATTTTTTTTTTTTTTTTTTTTTTTATTGCTGGAGCAATCGGGTCAGTATTTGCATTCATTAAAAAAAAGCTGTGGTTGAAGTTGCATCAGTAAACGCAAGTGCCAATTGTAAGGTTTACTGAAATATTATTAGATTTACATTCAGAATGCTATATAAAAGAATAAAGCTAACAAGCGCACCCCAGAACAGTCTGACAAGCTATGTCTTCAGCTCAGGAATGTGGCTGTAGACACTAAACTCAGCACTTCAGTTATTGCATACCTTGGCTTTTTCATGGTCTAATCTAGGTCCCACTGTTCTCATTATCTGACAGAGGCACTCCAAATCCTCTCCCATATCCTTAAGTTGTACTCTCTTCTTCTTTTCCAAAAGCTGCAATAAAGTGTTACAATGTATTTTACACACAAAGAAATCAGGTACCAACTACCAAGCATTTGATGGTCACTATATACAATTAATAGCTTAATTATACTGCAAAGTTTGGGTGCAGAAAATACTGTTTATTGAAAATTATGATTTTAAATATATACCACAGCAAGAAACAATGCAATTATAAAAGCCTTTGAAATTCACCCAGGAGAGATACATCTGCATAGTCACACAAACTTACTGTTTTGATGCACTTATGAAGGATAGATTCATGGATAAGATCAAGTTTGCCAAGTTCTCCAATAAATTTGATGTTGCCCAGCATCTTGATCTTGGCAATTGCACGCTGCTCCTCTTCATCAGCTGTGAGAGGGTTGTCATGTTTGTCATAGACTGGGGAGGGGAAAGCAAGGTTAACAGCAAGTATTTAAATGTGACACAAGGACCAGAAGGGTGTAATGCAGTAGAAAATTAGACTGCAATGCTTACTTTCAACATTTCTGGTACGATTTTCGAATTCATCTTGAAGCTTAGAAATTAAAAGTCTCCTGAATGTCTGTAAAAAACAAAAGGCTCAGAGTTAATATTTTGCATGAAAATGTACAGACTACAGCAGTTTCGATTCTGTATTTCTATGCTTTTTGTAGATACAGATGCATACCGTGCTTTGCTTTTGAGCTGACTGGACCTCTGGTGACGGGCCATCAAAGTTCGGTGCGTCTTCTGCCAAGCGCAGACATAGCTGAGCATATAGCGAGCTATACTTGGGCTCTTCAAGGGCTTTGTCTACAATCTATGGCAGACAGCAGATAATTAAGACAGTATTCCATTACGTGACTTCCAAATAACACCCCTCAAATGCAGAAAGTCCAATCTGCACCCCTCAATAGATTTGCATCTCTCAGGCATTACCTTCACTATAACTTCCATTCTATTATTGGATTCTGGTGAATCCAAGGTTTCAAAAGATAATGCCTGTGTTTAATCATTTTATGCTATGCAGTAAAGTTAGCTCTAAATTCAACTTACCAGCAAGATGATGGCTTTTAGGACGAGTTTAGTATCTACGCCCACATTCAGGAGCTCAAGGCATAGCTTATCAAACTTTTCTGGGGTGAGCTTGTTTAATATGCTGCAATAAAAAAATTAAAAATAAATAAAAAGAGACCAGAATTAGAATGTTATTCTTACAGACAAAGACAATTCAGCTGTTTATAGATTTTTTATAAACACCGATTAGCTGAACAGGCGCATGACGACAGGAAAGTAGCATAAGCAGTACCCGATTAAGAAGAGATACAGATAACTTTGCAGACCAATGTTTGTGTTTTTTTTAATATAATTGCAATATCACAATGCTATTCATTAAAACACTGACCTAGTTACACTCAAGATCCAATTAAAGCATTATGCTAGGTCCACTACTTTATTTTTAAGTGTCAAACTAAGGAGTTTAAATCCTTATACAGATAAGTGACAATCGTAAATTAAGCACAGGATGATACTTACCCTCTGACTTTCCTAAAGATTGCATCGTGCCGTTCTTTTTCGTTGGAGGAGTTGACATCTCGTCTAGTGCTTCGTGAAGGAGTCCATCTCTGAACGCTAGGCCCTGGGGCTTTCCCCAGGTACTCGCTTTAAAAGAGAAATTCAGAATTTGCAGCACTTATTAAAAAAAACATCAAGTTAAAAATACAGACAATGAAAACTGTTTGAGCCATTCCAGCTATTACTGCAAGTTTAAATAGCCCCACTGTACTAAGTCTTTGCCTTCAACTATAAACCCCCTTCCAAAAATGCAGAACCATTTGAAAATAGTCACCATGTCAAACTGGAAGAAAAAGCCAACTAAAGGCCTACCTTGTACTCAATGTCAATAATGGTAGACATCCACCTAACTAGATATATAAAAGCAGTGTCAACTAGTTCATTGAAAAAATAATAATAATGAACATACCTGTTGCCGACAGTCTTGGGATAGTGCTGAGGCGCACCCCTACCTCCTCCACCGCCCGAAGAAGCACTGCAAGATAAAAAAAAAAAAAAAATGAATCTCAATCCCCCGTAAATTCGTTGTACTCCTATAAATACAAATAAAACACTTCGGGAGAAGTGTGTGAACTTACTGAGAAATTCCCAAATTCTGTGCAAATTCTAACCCACAAGACCACAATAAACAATAAAACTACCAATTATTCTTGGGAGAAAAAAAAAAAAAACCCAAGAGCCAATTACTCTACATTAACATGGAGTGGAAAATATCTACTTTAAGAACTTTATATAACACACTGGCAAGTATCATTTTAAGCCCTTCGCTCAACTCAAACCACATCTACAAATAACAGAGCACCAGCTGGTATCCGAGACTGCGTGCAAGTGACCTTGGAATGGTATTATATCAAATTACACCCGAGGAATATTATGGGGGGGGAAAAAAAAAAATAAGATCTTAAAAAAAATTAAAATGGGCTATGTGACTATGGATTGGGGGGGGGGGGGGGGGGGGGGGGGGGGGGGGTAATACATCTTTTTATTATACAGGAGTAAAGCAAGAGAAGGGACTTCAGGACCAAGCGACAAGTAGACAGCGTACTGGCCAATTTTAGAAAGGGTGGAGATGTAATTTTAGTATCCTAGTCAGATAGCTTAAAATTATCTACAGCTCATAGCTGCAGCATTATAAAGGGAGAGAACCATTTAAACTGTCAAACTACCATATTATAAATACTTCCAAGTTCCAAATCTGCAAACGACGTACTGTGCCAAAAACTAAACATTCATAACCGCCTGAACTTTACCAGGTCCTAAAAATGACTCCAAAAGGTATAGCAAGTTTTTTTACTGTTACTATTTAAACATTAGTGTAACTGGGTCTGGGAAATTCAGTGCTGCCAATGCACTTTACACTGGTCAATTCAAAAGACAGGAAATCAACTTTAGGAGTCAGATCAAGAAGAGAGATTTTAATGTACCTCTGTTTGCAGTCAATTAGGGGCCTGACCGCATCTGACAATTTTAATTCTAACTTAGCGTACATCAGGCCCTGCAGGGCGGTAGTGCTACTGTCCAGATCAAGAATCCCAAGCCTGACGTCCACGAGTATGAGGTTAACAGCTGGTCGTGTGATTGTGTGACAGTCATGCAAAAATTCTATAAAAGAAAACGACATTAACCAGCAACAAACACGGCTGGCATTAGCGTCACTTGACTTCTGCGACGGAAGCAAAACTTTAAAAAAAAAAAAAGGAAAAAAAAAAGAGGAGGATTCAAGTAAATGGAAATATGGCACAACCAAGGCCTCAAATTTCCCTTGAATTAAAGGAAAATCACCACCAGGAGGTAAGTGACCACCTGATCAGGGAAGATTTAAGATCAAGCAGGTTGGTGTAAACTACAGAAAGCAATCTGTAAATCAATCTACACAGTAAATAAAAAAACAAAACAAATCCTTATCAGCTGTCTTCCTTTTCTTCCAAATGCATTACTAACTCATGGTTTTAAACCAAATTAGGTTTATTGTATGTTGATAAGCAATGGCCAAAATCAAACTTAGTAGCACTGACCATATCTACTTATTTGATGACTTAACAGCAAGTTTACAAAGATGCTAAAACTAGTTGGCCAATTACTTCACAAACCTGAAACGAGAAGCACCCCCTTCTGCAATCACACTCTCCACTTTGGCGGCTTGACAACGAAGAATCTTCAAAAGAATAATTTTCAAAGGGTGGGGTGGGGAAAACGAACTGGAAAACAAAGAGCAGGCACACACATTAAAATACTACAATCCACCAATTAAACAATACAATAAACAATGCACACTGACTGCCTCAGGAAACTGATTTACACAATTAGTATTTCCTGAAACTTTATAATCTTGACTACATTCCAGACTTCACAAATCCTTCATACTTCACAATTATGTCCCAGTCTAAAAAGTTGCTTCAAAAGCTGGATCAGGCCCAGTTCCCAACAATCTTAAGTTAAACATCTATACACATGATATTTTAAAGAGAGGGTCGGTCTGACTGTAGATTGCATTACATTTTTAGATAGAATTAGAGATATAGCCGTGTTCCATTTTAATAGAAGAAATTACTTTTGAAACAGGGGTCATGTTCTTATTTATCTACTATGGTTAAGAATGAAGCACAAAGGGAAGTCATTCAATAGACATGTTAAGGAGTTTTGCAATTTAATTATAGAAAGAATCATGTCTGTAAACTGCATAGCAAGAATCAGTTGAAAGCTACTAGTTATATTTAAATATGTTATTAACTTTCTACAGGTAAAGACACACACTATCAGTGTTACCATATACTGTAGATCGTGCTTGTTTACTCTGCATTACAGATAGACTGTTTTCCAGCAGAGCTACTACAATCAGACAAAGACCTGGTCTGTAGATTACACATTTCCTTTGTAATCGTCCATAGGCCGAAATTTGTAGTGCCACAAACACCTGTATAATCCTGCGTTACAATTGGTAACATTGAAGTAACGTTTATTTATTTATTTATTTATTGATTGATTGATGGAAATAAATATGAACGATGTCAAAAACGAATCCAGGCCAATTTAACAGATGACAAGATTTAAAATTAATATACTGGAATAACAGAAAAGAAACAAAAAGAATAACCATGCATTACATTGTATTTTATACGTTTTACCGACAAACTCATCACTTGTTTTGCGGTACATTGTCGGTGTTATTAATGACAATCTTCACGTACCGAGACCATGACCTGTCAAAAATAGCAGACTGTGTTAGAAGTTTACTGGGATATACCAACACTTAACATTAAGCATATGTGTTAATTAGTTATGTAACACATGCATAGCCTGGGACATAAAATATAGCCTAGTTGGACGAGTAATGGGGCAGGTTTTTACTTGACTACCAGCAATACAGGTAAAGCATTGTTCATTTCGCAATCACGACAACTTTGAATAGCGTATTACTGGCCAATATTAACTGTACACAAAAATAAGGAGACCTCTACAAATCTATGTGTATCCGTGGTTTTACTTAAAAAAAAAAAACAACATCCAGGACATTAATGAAAATAAATGTGGCTTTATTATAGAGAGGGAATAGTCTTTTACTAAGTGTTAGACAGACAGACACAGAGACAGAGACAGACAGACAGACAGACAGACAGACAGACACACACACACACACACACACACACAGCAGGATATAGCCATGTACATTAGTCAGGATTGAAAATACTGGTTGAATTTGTACAGATTAAAAAAAAAAAGTCATGTTGTTACCCTCAACGACGCCATTTTCTACAGTATATAAAAGGAAAGAAAAAAGCTAGCAGCCATTTTAGATTAAAGACGACATCTATAATGGAAAAAAAATAAATGTTCTCACCTTTACGAAGACCACTTCAGTTTTTCAGGATTGTTTGGGGTCCAAACAAGGAAAAAAAAAAAGTAATTTAAAAAAAAAAGGTAAACTTAGGACGTATTGACCGAAACCAGAAAACAAAAGATGAAGCGCCTCGCCGATGTACTGCAGAAGAGATTACTTGCTAGTGGTCTACGTCACTCGTGCACGCAAACCTTATTGTCTGAAGCAGGCAGACTAGCGTCATACGTAAGAGCGTTGATCTTCGTTTTCTAGCCAATCGCAGTATAGAAATATTGTATGGGACTACCTGAAAACGCGATGGTCCAATTGGAGAAGACCAGGCTCGGGTGAAGGCCAGCCCCTATTTGAAGACTGGTTGAGGCGGAGCACAGCCGCAGTGCAGGAGTTGATATTCTGAAAAGGAGGTTGCGGGGGAAGTTATTGGGGTAAACGTTAGACATGCTTATGCGGTAAGTGGATTACGTAAAGTGGCGTCTAGTAGTTATGAGGCAAAGAGATTGGATTGTGTGAGATCATATATATATATATATATATATATATATATAATATATATATAGTATTATATTATCTAGATATATATAAACGTATATATTTTTACGGTATATATTACGGTTAAAATTCGATCTGTGTTCCACCGTTGCACTAATAAAATAAGAATATTTATTTTTTTAAGCTGCCTGTCAAAATAAGCAGAACTTTTATATTCTTAGCCAAGTAATACAATCAGAATAAACACGTTTGATTGGGAAAATACTGTATATTTATAATGGAGGACTTTATGTCGCTATGCAGTTCCTTTTTATTTCAGTAATACAATTTGGAAAAACCAATGTATAAGCTGCAATGAAAACTAAACTTAAAAAAAAAAAAAAAAAAAAATCCTATAAAAGGTCACACATTACTGGCATACATATCCTGTCCTGTCCTGTCGGTTTCAAGGGGCTGTATTTAAGAATGTTCAAAATGAGCAGCTCACAATACATTTACTTTAAAATAACGATTTAGCTGTTTTAAAAGACTATTCTTTACACTACCAGGTACCCATATTTTTCTCTGGACAATCTATAATTTCTCATAACTGAAATTCAGGCTTGGGCATGTGTAACAATGTATTGTGATTAGGTGTGCCCTTAAAATGACTTTAGTGTTGCCAGGGGCCATTATGTAACATCTTCGCTGGAATAATCCATAATGTGATTTGTTTTTTTCCTGCAGTTCTAAGCTGCAGTCGGGGATTCATAGTAGTGCCTTAAATTCCTGCAGTCAGCATGCCAATTGCACGCTCCCTCAAAACTTAAGACATCTGTGGCATTGTGTTATGTGACAAAACTGCACATTTTAGAGTGGCCTTTTACTGTCCCCAGCACAAGTTGCACCTGTATAATAATCATGCTGTTTAATCAGCTTCTTGATATACCACACCTGTCAGGAGGATGTAATATCTTGGCAAAGGAGAAATGCTCACTGACAGGGATGTAAACAAATTTGTACACAAAATTTGAGAAAAATAAGCTTTTTGTGTGTGTGGAAAATTTCTGGGATCTTTTATTTCAGCTCATGAAACATGGGACCAACACTTTACATGTTGCTTTTATATTTTTGTTCAGTGTACATTAAAGAGAAGTGCAAGGTTTCATAAACACTTTGCAAACATTGCATTGCCAAAACAAAATAGGTTGTATGTATTATTATTATTATTATTATTGTTATGTTGATTACATTATGGATAGCACATAGAGAAAGGCAATTTAATTGCAAAGTGTTTGACTGCCTGTAGCATAACAGCTGTAAGGTAATACCTGCAGTATTGAGACCTTGCAGTGAAAAGGCATGTACTGGGATGATCAATACTGAAAAAGAAGGAATACCCTTAACTAGGATGTTCACATTTAAAGGGGTCCATAAGCAGCCCAGGATTAAAAAAAAAAAAAAAGTTTAGTAACTGCTCTTTATGCCCCTATAGTTTACATGTATCCAGTCGAGCGGCAAAATCATATTTCTTTAGCGCAAAGGGGAATAAATGTTGCTTTTGATCCATTTTATCAGGCTTCGACGGTATGTAAGTTTTAACAGAAGCTTTCCAGAGGCTGTTTGGAAGTGGGTGGAGGATGCCCTGTCATACAGAGTGTTGTTTGGATGCAGTGGCTGTGCATATCGTTTAGCCATGGCTCTTCTAGGGCGTTTCTTTTGCTCATTTCTTCCGGTCACTGGTTCAAATCTCACCTCTGCCACTGACTGACTCGCTGTGTGACCCTAAGCAAGTCGCTTAACCTCCTTGTGCTTCATCCTGTTAAATCAATGTCCCATTGTAAGTGACTCTGCATATAGTGCACTGTCCACAGCCTACTTCTGTAAAGCGCTTGGTGATGGTGGTCCACTATGAAACGTGGTATATAAAAATAAAGATATTATTATTATTATCATTTCAACAGAGCTGGCCAACTCTTACCTGACCTAAAGTTGTCCTGATCCCCTTTTTTTTTTTTTTTTTATAATCGTCTTTTCTTGTCAGTTTCACTGAACAACTTTCATGGTAAGATCTACTAACAAGTCTAGTTCTAGTACTGCTAACGAGAAAAATACCTGTCATGAAAACGATGCGGAAGAGGTTGGGTATCTGGGTTGAGCACCGTTACTGTATTCTCATGAAGAAGGGTTGGACCATGCATGAGGAAGGCAGATCGGTAATTCTACAATGTGTTTGTTAACCAGAAATGTGGCATGATATCGTCAGTAAGGAACGTGGAACAGGTCTGAATGATTTGGGAGAACGAGAATGCAGAAGAACTGATTAGGTGTCCCCTTAAAAGTTGAATCAAATGTAAAAACTTTTACAATTTACCATTGCTCTGGTAATGTGTTATTATGCCTCAGTATGACACGTTGAAATCCATTTCAGTAGCCTGTGTCCTACTCTCTCTGATTAATAACAGATTTGGATGTGCCGATGCAGTTTCATCATTACCCAGAGGATTGTTTTACTCTGTAGTTCAGCTTGTGCTATTTCTGGACATACAGGACATTGCGTAATGTTTGTGGTGTAAGGGTTCTTGTGAAATGCTGGGCAGAGATAACCTGTAGCCACAAAAAAAAAAATTGAGGTAGAAAAGCAATGTAATCTGTTAATTAAAAAAGCTATTCAGATCATCGGAAAGTTTTGACAATAGTTCAGTGATAATGTATACGTGACACTGGTGTAGCTTAGATCATCTGGCACATTATTTGCAATGTACTATAGTTAACACAAAAACAGAATTAGCTTGAAATACACAAGTGCAGTTACTGTTTTATGCAAGAAATGTAAGTGACACTTCTTTACTAACTGATCCAATGTCCCTCACTTTAAGGTAACATATTGGAAACATCAAAACAACCTACCTTCCAAACATGAGCGGAGTTACTTGACTTCTTACATCAATGACTTACGTCACATCATTGTTTTTTTTGTTTTTTTTTTTGTTGGAAAGCATTAAAAATTATGATAATGTTTTTCGTTTAGATACGAATGAAATTAAGAGGTCAAAGGTAATCAAAAAGGGCTTTTTTCTTTTTGTTTTTAACCAACATCCTTTTCTCGATCACATGGAGTTTGTGTCATCAGCCACCGATGCAAGAAACACCTTCCCAGAATTTGGTCCAGTTGAACTATAGTATGTTTTTACCATGTGTGTCTTTATCCATCGTTGTTCTTTTCACTGTTATTGAGATCTTCAGCTGTTTAGATGAATTGAATAAAGCTGTAACATGGTGGTAATGGTATTTTGTTTTTAAATCGCATTTGAACTTCTGTCTTTTTATATTCTGTTTGCTTGACTGCAGAGAATCAACAGAACATTGATTTCCTGTGTTATCAAACCTATTGACTTCTTGTGTGTGTGTGTGTGTATTGATAATGTTCAAAAAGTGTATCATGTTGTAAAACTATTGTTACATGGTCTAGATATCCAGGTGATTTAACATACTGGGAATTTATCAGTATGGTCACTATAGGAACCGTTATCTTCAGTATAGATGGTTTTTAATGCAGTATTGTCCTTATATAGTAAAATACAGATATCTACATTATTTTTTTCTAGGTTTACCTTCACCAGCAGCTAATGATCCAGTACAATACTTGTTTTCTTTTAGAAAATGTGTCATACTAACCATTATATCTGGTGAGTCACGACAGCCGAGGTTCTGCCATGTATAATTACCTGCAATAATGCGCAGTGACATGCTTAGAAGTGATAAAGGTAAGCCTTTTGTACATTGCTGTTCATACTGCTTCTGACTCTGCCTAGTTACATACACTGTGCAACTGAATGCGAGAAATTTGAGAAATGAGTTGTACATGAAATCCAGCATATCCACATCTTTCATTCATGGTCCATAATTGTGATGTAAATACATAATTGGCAACCAATATGACAACATATTTTCATATTTGAAAAACTAATTGACTATGCAAATCCTTTGATGTATCTGTTATAAGGAACATATTGCATGTATCTTTGCAGTACACTTTTACTGCACTGAATAAGCAATACATTCACATTCATTCTCTACCATAACTTAATTATATTGACCTAGAACAGAACTACCTGTTGGGTATCTCATAATAGCTGTTTATCACAGATTGTGTATTTACTTATCAAACACAACATGAAATATGGGAATGGAGTATGCCTTGTAAACACCAGGTTTGACTGCTTTCTGGGTGTTACATCAATGCCTGGAGCACTGTAGACTCCTGCTCAGCTGGGTTGAATTGACAAAAATTGTCGAGAGATTCTAAATCATGAGAGGGTTATGCGTTAAGTCGGGGAGGAAAATAACAGGAGTAAAATAATGGGACATAAATCCATAAAGGTTTTTTTGTTTTTTTGTTTTTTTCCCCCCCAAATTATTTGCAGTCCTGATAAAAACAAAACTAAATCCCACAAGTGAGAAAAAAAAATGTAAGATACTGCATAATTTAGGAACAATAACAAAGAGAACTCAGTCTGCATCCTACACACTCTGCATACTCGCATGCTGTATAGCAGTTGAATTGCAGCCTGAATTTCATTCTTTTAAAAATGCTCCTGACATTTACCAGTCACACACGAGCCCAAGACCGTTCCAGTCCTTACAAAACACATTTCTTTTAACTTAAACTTGTAAACACAAATGTACGGCTTATAATTATACTGTGGAGTCTTGTAAAATGAGAGCCTTCTATACAGTACTTGGAATGCTATGAATGTTGCTCCTAGGATTCTTGTCCAGAAAACTTGCCACCTAGTGGGCACATGTTGTACTTGTGGCTATAGCAGTGAGCCTGCTTTGGGCTGTAACATTTCCAGTTGCAATTGTAAATTGTATTTCAGTTTGCTTGCATGTACTTGTTTCTATCTATTGTCACCTCTGGTTGTATCTAGCGTTATTTGCCTGTGTTTTTGTGTTAAACTCTAAATGGCTTTCCATGCATCACACATGCACCCAATCAATGCATGACCTTCAGACGATAATATGGGCCTCATTGTGAAAACTTGTTTTTGCAGGCCCGTCATTGAAAAAATAACTCAAATACCTGAAAAATACAAGAGCCAAAAGAAGAATGCATGTACTGGGAGTGCAGCAAGTCTGGGATTAAAAAAACAAGTTGTAGGATTTTTTTTTTTACCATATTTCACCAAAATTGTAGTTGTCTGTTATAGGTTGAACACATCTCAATGTGCACACATACATTTAAAGGTGTTGCATGTTCCTTTCACCCTTTTTAATGTCTCTTCCTGCCACAAGGGGACTCTGTTGTTCAAGGCTGGAACTGCAAGACATGACCTTCAAATGGTCTAAAATACTTTAGCATCATTAGAATTATATAAATATATTTTAAAGATTAGAAAAATATCTCACAAAGCAGAATCTGAGTTCGACATAGCATTACACCGGGCTGTCATTATTATACCATATTTCCTGCAATATGCACAAGATTGGGAATGCGCAGAACCCTGTATTTGAGGGATTTTTTGTAATACATTTTTTTTTTTATTTTTTTACAGTACAGCATTTGGAGACATAATTTAAATATACATATGATTATTTCATAATGGAAGCAATAGCCAATTTTTCAACTTTCCAAATAGGAAAATATGTATAGGTATTTTTATTATGTATTGATATATCAGGTATTAGAAATGCATGGGCTGGTACTGGGTTTCTATACAGTATGGAATAGATAAATACTTTCCACCTTTGTGAGGTGAGTCTCATATTCAAGAGGTGTATTTTCTGCAATTTCACAAGTACTCAGAGTATTGTTTGCTACTAAACTAAACTTGCCTCTTATTCATTTCTTAGAGCTTTATTTAGAAACTGCACTAATGCTCATTTATATTGCAGATATTATGCAATGCGCTCAGCCCCAGCCCCCACAAAGAATGTGCATATGAATGGAGCACCAACCTGGCAATACCGCCAAGAATGAATGATGAGATTTGCTTGTTTTCATTTTTCTTATATTTATTGCCCTTCCAGAGGTTATATCACAGGGCACAGCTGCTCAGGCTCACCTGTGCATTCACCAATGGGGGGAAATCCAATGTAAAAAAAAAAAAAAGAAATCTGATTTTTCATAATGCAAACATCATTATCATATTTACTATATTGAAGTTTCTTGCATTAGCAATTGAAGTGATAAATCTGTTTTGAAACAATTACACCACATTGTATAAGCTAAACATCCGTTTTACTGTCAGTGGCAAACACTGTAATTTAACAAGATTTTCTCTAAATGGGTAATACCATTTTTATATTTAGCTGCCAGATGTCACCAGGTATTGCATCAATCTTCTTGCAAAAAAACAAAAACAACAAAAAAAACAACAAAATATGTTGTCGTATTCCTGTTGATGTACACAACCTTTGTCTACAATTGAGACAAATTCTAAACATATTAGTTTATAAATTGATAGCCTAATACAGAACAAAAGTGATATTTAGCACGTCTGGAAGACTTCCCTGCTACATTTGAGTGCAGCTTTTGGTTGTAAGGAAATGCTATGAACTAATCTCTAGTTCTTTTGTATATAGGCTCTGTCTCAGCTTGCTCTTATGATGTTGGGTGTGGATGCTATTTGGGTGTGGTTCCCTTCAGCGGCTGACATTCTTTTCCACAGCCTTTCTGGCTTCTCTGACCTAATTCTCTTCCCCCAAATTTAAACACATTCTCAGTACACAGGACCCCACCCACTGATTATACAAACCAGAGGTTTTACACATTATTAATTGTAACAATCTCCTTGTCTGAGGGCATCCATCTAATACACTTCAATGCATGAGGACTCAATCTGATTGAATGGGCAGGTCAAGGATACACAGCACTCGTACGTGAGTATCGTGACAGGCTGTACTACTGGAGTGTACCGTAATATGACAGCGGTGCGCCAGGATGACACTATCCATCAGTTAGATGCTGTTTTGAGAACAACAGGGCTGTCTGAATATCAGGATCTTAATCCATCTTTGGGATGAACTTGAGCATTGTCTCCAAACCTGCTGTCATGTTTTGTGTAGGACATTCCATACCTGTTCTCTCAATCTTTATAACAAACATAAGAGACTTGGCATGTGCTTAGCCTTCAGATGAATACAACTTCCTTGGTGTGTTTTCCTTAAACAGTTTGTGCTGAATGTAGATTGCATATTTAATCAAAGGCTGAAAAAAAACATGGTGTAATATTCTGGAGGTAAAGCCTTTACTTTTGTCATGGTTTTTGCTTTACAGAGGTAGGCTGTGAACTGTACATTGTATGCAGTCACTTATAATAGGAGATCACACAGTACATCAGTCAGAGGTGGGATTTGAACTGGTAACCTTCTAGTTACAAGCCCAGGACTATAACCACTGGACCACACTGCATCCTGATGGTAACTACCTTACACATAATACATGGAAAAGCAGCATGGTCGTCAATGCGCAATTAGGTAAAATTAAGATTAAACTTCAATAGCATGAAATATATGTGAGGGAAAGACTCAAGTCCATTTCCTCATTAAGTCAAATTCTGTCCAATTTAACAAATAGCCAACTCCAGAGAAGGACTATTTATTTCCAGTACTACTCTTCTCACCCACACTGTCAATAGACTGCAGTTTGGTGCTCACATGCTACAGCCCCCGGCTCCCTTTTACAGTATAAATCTCAGGCACTGCTATCTTTGGGATGTCCAGGTTTAACACAAGCACTTGATTTCTGTCCTGAAGCTTCCCTTCTGTTCTGCAAACTGTTTTAATCTTTATCTCTAGATCTACTCTAGCAGTCAGGATTAAAGTTGGGATTGGAAACAGTAGCATGCATGGACAAGTGAGGGTGCATATTTTCTGTGTTCTGCATTTGGACTGTGGAACACTTCAGAAACGTAATATTCACAACCAGACATACAGAGGTGCATCAACACTTTGTGAACTGGCATTGATGTAAACCAACATTTACATATCGTGAATTCTGTACTTTAGCCTTCACAAGGCCATATTACAGTGTATGTAAGCGTGAAATTAGGATGCATGTAGCTAATGCATATATCTATTGCTCACTAGATTTCTGGTTGGTTTTATTGTTTTCTGTACAACACACATATGTGTCATACAGAACACAAAAAGTACAGAGGCAAAAGAAAATATGATTAAAGAGGGGCTGGAGGGCAGAATTAATTTTTTTTCTTATTACGATTTTTTTTTTTTATCAGAGTGGCTTGAGGGCACTACATGGCAAAGTAATTCACAGTCTAACTGAAACCAGGAAAAATTGATTATATTGGTATGCTCCCTGGTGAATCATCAATAGTCCCATGGGCTTGTTCTACACCAGCATTCTCCAAGAGCGTAGTGCATCTTCATCTAGTGTCCCTGCGCCAAAGATAAAGGCGACTCAGCAGAAATTCCCATCACACGAACTGCAAGAATAAATGGAACCTGAAGCCGATTTTAAATTAAATGACATGTAAAAAAAAAAAAAACTGTTGATCTATTTATGTGATTGCAATGTAGATTTAAAAAGTTGTCTGGAGTCTTGTTTGGGAGAGCAAATTATAATATACACTGTCTTAAACAGAGGTTAAAAGTGTTGCCTTATAAAATGTGATTCCATAAATAATACAGAAGAATTATTGTGATATTCTAGTGGAGAAATGCACTGGAGAAATCTAAGTGAGTTTTTAACCCCAATCCCCAGCTGGGTACCCTGCCAACATACTTGAATTGCCAATGATGCATATTTTAACTTTTATCAATAACTGTCTGCTATGTACAAAAGCGATCAAAGATACAGAGGTGGGCACTGCAGCTCTACTCTTTCTCAACAAGCAGAGGTAATCGCTTGCAGCAGATTCAGACTTTTTAATGCAGCCCTTGACTCGATTGAGGACTAAGAGCAGAAATATATTGGCTCACAGGTAGAAGCACGTGACAGTTTCTCCTTAACATATGCATTTGGAAACATATTGTGTTCTGATTGGGATCCAAAATGTTGCGAACATCATATGCTGAAAGAACTATAGGACTCTGATATACTGAACCGTGTCTTAGTGGAGCTAATTCAGCAAGCCATTACCTCTCCTTCTAGAGGCTGGGGACCTTTATTAGAGCTGTATTATGATAAATTATACAGTATGTGGGAACTGCCCTATCCAAGGTCCCCCATCTCTCTCTGGTAGGGCTTGTTCAGTCTGGCTCTCTTTAGTCTATTGTACACTCACTGATTCTTGCCTTACACTAACTCCTGGCCAGGTTTCAATTTGGCTTTCCTAATGCCAGCTCAGAGCTCCATCCTAGGTGACATTAACACAAGCCAGTAAGCAAGAGACATGCACATTGTCATAGTTTAAACAAGGCAACCACCAAATGTAATGGTAAATGATGCCTTAAATTACGTGACTGTTGTAAACATAATAGATGTACTCTCTAGCTCGCAAAACCCCCCAAAAAACTAAGAAGCAAATAACAACAAAACAATTTGCTAGTTTACAAAGCTTAGCTTGTCAATTCCAACCAATGCATTTGGGCAGAGATTGTATTGTAATAAATGAAATGTCTGGCACTGCTGAAAATTATACAAACCATAAAGCAGTATTCCCCTTGAGTGCTGTGTGTGACCTTTTTGATGTTTTCATTAAAAAATACATTTGGGAAGGCCAAGTCTTCACACTGTTTGTTAAAATACCTTGAGGGTAAGCCTTTGATTCCAGTTTATTTTTACAAATAGAAAATATTAATGAAACAGCCTGTGGGGCTGTGAAAATTGGAATGTGTAGAGTACAGTGATCAATTCACAGTCTTTGACAGAGCAGACTACTGTCTTAATCCGACTGGACAGTTTTTGCTGAAGTTCAAACTTCTTGGGGCATACGGGATATTACCAAAAGCTTTGAACTTTGAACACAATGTGATAACGCGACATTCTAAATGGCCACATCTAACTGGTTGCTTTCTTTATAGTCTATACAATATCTTCTTAGAGAAAATATTACTAACCGAAGCTCATTGTAAAAACTCCATGCTTTGTGTTTTGATATTGGGATCTAGAACACTATCTGCATCGCTGTGAATTTTTTTTTTTCAAAATGATTACAGTCTATTATCACACCAGATGTAGTTCCAATCCTCTAGGAATGGCACTGTTCATTTGTTATAATCTGTAAGAAATTCAGTGCAACATTCTTCTACCTTTTAAGGTTTTCTCCCAAGGAATATAGCATACGCTGGGTATAATTGCCTTATTGTCAAAGCAGACTCCTACGATTTCATGGTTTGTGTCCAAAAAGCATGTGAAAAAAAAGAAGCACAGAAAGTCCTAGCCATTCATCTGCTGTGTTAAATAAACAACAACAAAAAAAAAACTCCTTTGACTTTTCAGAGGGAAAAATTGGCTGGGTTGGAGAGGTGTGGTTTCAAACTGATGGAGATGCACACATCAAAGAGTTTCTAGAGGAGAAATTCAAAGAAAGAAAAATGATCAAATGAACCCTACCTTCTTTATTCTGTGTGCCTTGTTTCAACTAGCCACCTCTTTGTGTGTGTGTTGTTGAAATCACAAGTTGGTGATAATTTTAACACTGATAGGACGTTTAGCTTTCTTCATACCATTTTTCCAGTTATCATTGTAAGGAATGTTCCCCCAGTTTATTTACTGAGATATCACTGGGTCATATTTTCAAAGCAATTACTCAAATTTTTTAGAAAGGGCAAAAATTCCAAACAAAACTTACAACCAACTTGAGAAAACAAAAGTTAATTAGACTGGAGAAAAATATACTCCATTACAGATACACTTGCCTATTGTTGAGCTTTTATATACATTGGGGGACATGTATCAGGACCGACCGACGCAGCGCTAAACTGGCGGATTGTAAAGTAGCGCTCTGCCTCGGCACACATTTGACCTCATCACGAATGTATTGCAGCATGCAAGGCAGCAGCAGGGCTGGTAGGTGACGTAATCACACACAGACATACGCCCGATATACGCTCCTTGCAAAGGAGCCGGTTCGTTTGTACAGCGGTATCGACGCTATGCGTCAGTGCGAGAGGTCCCGGGTTCGAGATTGCTCTCCGCCTGTGTGTAGATTGCCTCGCCCTGTATGATGTGCCTGCCTGCATTAACCGAGATCGCTACAGTTAACTGGTCCAAAATTAAAGAGGCACTGCGTAGCTCATCTAGAGAGGCAGAAATAACCCATGTCAACTAAATGTTTTGACTTTATATTATGTTATTATTATACGATGGATAAAACCAAATATACATAATGAAAAGGATAACTTAATGAACCAAGTTTATTATAAACTTCTATTAATAGAATCAATTGTGCATAATGAAATAACCAGTTTTATTTCATCCCCAGGGAGATCAAAAAGGGTAATGCGGACCCTAAATACTCTCCCTTCTTCTCAGTACTCTCTCTCTGTTTCTGGGTTGTTCAGGAAGGTTAGGAGCGTGCACTCTCCGTCATAAGAAATATGTTATGACTGCTGCCATAATGCTCCCAAGTAAGTTATTTGTGGACCCTTTGAGAGCTTTAAATCTCATTTTAATATCACAGACTTAATTTCCAAATGAACTCCACCTACAATTTACCCATGCATATGATTAATGTTTGACACGCCTAAAGCACATGGCTCAGGCGCTATGGCCTTAGTGCCATTGCAAACACCTGATACATGACCCCCATTGACTTCATATCACTGATTCATATAACATAGATGAAACAGTGTCATTCAAATTGACGGAGAGATGTAATGTGGGCAAAGGGTCCTATTGTCTTATGTCAGTTTTATTTCATTTGTGAAAATACATTAGCCAGTATCAGTTATTAAACTCGCTAACCACAAGCACAGCTACAAATATTTAGACTGGAAGGAAGAGAATTCAGAAGTGATATTTAGCCTGTGGAATTCAGCAGAGGTAGTGAAAGGGAGTGATTGTTATTTGCTGCAAATTCAATGAGACTTCTCTCTCTCTCTCTCTCTCTCTCTCTCTCTCTCTCTCTCTCTCTCTCTCTCTCTCTCTCTCTCTCTCTGTAAATGGCATTTAAAAGCAAGGCCTCTATCAATAATCTAATCGTTTCAACCCGAAGGATATATATATGTACTGTGCAATAAGGCTTTGATCTCTAAATGCAGACGTGAAACTGGTTTAATGAGAGAAGTCAATAGATTATGCTGACCACATTGACTTTGGTAGAAAAACTGTGAAATATATCTAGCCAGGATTATTATTATTTTTTAAAGGACAGCTTGTCCTTCACATTCTCAAAGAATTTTGAGTTCTTATGTCTACAAAACTCAATACATTTGTGCGTGAAGCTGGATTCAAAAGTCCAATTAAACTATTATCATTTAATTCTTGTTTTATTTATAATTATTAAATAAATTTGTTCTCTTGCTCTCTAACAAATAAATATGGTTTGGCTACATTTTCTTTGAGTTATCACAAACATTTAAAAAAATGAAAAGGTATTTTTACATCACATGATTGCAGCCTTTATGTTCATCAGTAAAATTCAAACTGAAAAGTATTGGAAATGAAAGGTCAGTGGCACAACAGGGTTAAAGGGAGCAAATATATGGTACTGAAGCAAACAAAGGGCTGGAAAATGGATTTCAAAACATATCTCTCTCTGTATCCAGGAGAAACATGTATGTGGGGCTTTAGACTTGAATCAGGTCTTAATTATATTTGTCTTACTTTATCAGCAAGCAGTTCTATTATATTTGATTCCAATTATCTTTGTCTTTTCTTGACTTAAGGAGATTGAAACCATCTCTCTAGCTCCCATGGGAGCCTCCAGAATTCTCAATCTGTCTAACAAAAGGCGGACTTGCACTTTGGAGCCATTATTGGGGTTGATATCATGGTCTTTTGCTGAAAGAATCTCATTTAGAAGAACATACGTGCTGAAAATGAGATCTGACTTCTCCTTTCCCTTTAAGAGAAACTTTGGCATCAAAGGTAATGGTAAAACATTACAGGCGGGAATGCTACATGAGCTATTAGAATGATTAGAAAGGAATAACTTTAAAATCCATTAAAAAAACAATTGCCATGAACTACATTTTGCCTATTTACTAGACATATATCCTACAGTCTGCATTCTGACAACTTCTTTAAAAAATTTGCAGCTACATCTGTGTGTGTTTTTAACATAGGTAAATGTCTTACAAAATCATCAGTAACTTAATTCCATCAGTAGAAGAGTATTATTTGCCCTTTAAAAATGTAATTACCATACGTGATTTCAAGTCATTAAATAATGCTATTTTAAACGTCCATATGTTACCAAAAATAAGAGAGGTACGTCAGCAGTGTTCAATCTGGTTGGAGGTTTTTGGAATACATACAAAACAAAATAAATCATCAAATTTAAAAATAAAAAAAAATACAGTACTATTATTACCATTCATCTAATTTTTTTAATGAACTTCAAGTACCAGAATTACCTTAGAATTGATTAAGCCTTGCTGCCTTGGGGCACGAAGGGGCTGCAAAACACAGGTACCTCTGAAGTGCTGGTTTGAGGAATGGGCAGTGAGGGATGTTTATGACCTCAAGGGAAACTCTGCATGCAAATTAAGATGAATGTTCTGGTTAAAACCTTTTAGTTTATGTAATAAGCTTATGAAGGTTCATTTCCCCTTGATGAATCGTCAAGAGCTGTTAACTGAAAGTTTTTTTTTTTTTTCTGTGCTTAAAAATATCATTTGTCAGGCATCAGAGTTTTTTTTTTTTTTTTTGCGCTAGAATAGAAAGCCCTACGGATAATAATAATTGCATGTTCCTTCAGCCTCTGGTATGTGAGCTTACATCTTTCATATGCTGTAGAACAATGCTAATAAAGCACTGAGCCCTAAAAGCTAAGCCCTGATAATTAGCAACATTGTTCTTGGTCCAGCTCCTTGAGGCAAATAATTAGCTACAGAGACATACCCTGTTCCAGTACCTTAAGGCTCCAGTGGCCCACTCTTAAATCTGCAGGAGGCTTACACTCATCTTACATGGAATGTTTTCCTTCTGAAGCATGTCTAGCTAACAAATGAATTCCATAAATCATGCCTGCTTTGCACTTCCATCTGCTACAAAGGTATCAAATGTGCAGTTTTGAAAGAAACATGTGTTATAGAAAACATGTAAATTCATTTTAAAACAGGATAGCTGGTGCCAGAGTAAGGCATGAATCAAGAATTCAAAATTTTAAAAGGTACTGACAAGTGATTTGTTTCGACGTGAAATCTGAAACAAGGACCAAGGATCAGAAGTGGACATTAGACAAAGGGGCATTCAGAATAGAAAATAGTAAACACTTTTTTTTACACAGAGAATCGTGGGAATCTGGAACCAGCTCCCCAGTAATGTTGTTGAAGCCGACACCCTGGGATACTTCAAGAAGCTGCTTGATGAGATTCTGGGATCAATAAGCTACTAACAACCAAATGAGCAAGATGGGCCGAATGGCCTCCTCTCATTTATAAACTTTCTTAAGTTCTTCTCATGTTCTTAATTGTATGCACTTCCTAGGTCATTTCAACTCAGTGGTCAAAGCATGTGAAAGCATATCAGTCCAAGGGAAAATAGCTGTCTAAGGAAACAAATAGCTACCAACTGAAGGAGAAGGCAGTATGAATCAATGAAAGGGACTGCATCATTTACTGTAGTTCACAATAAATACTGTAACAGTTTGTTTTAGCCTTTATTGTAATGCAGATTTAATCAGAGTGAAAAAAATACACTACATCAGTAAATGTCATTAGCAAGTCAATTAACAAGCTCTTAATGTATTGTTACAGCTTAATTGGATTCGGTACCTTGCACATTTTATTCTTTAATTTATTCAAAATTATTTTTTATTTTGTTAGATTTGAAGCTTACCAGGATGAGCTCCATTTATACATGTTGGTTAACTATTTCAGCTAGAATATTTTATATCATATGAAATAACATAATTATTGGAATTTCCAGCACCTGTGGCTAAAAAACTGATCTGGGGTTCTGTTGTGGAATGCATGATCTTTCTATTGAAAATAACCCTCTCTGTTGAGATTAAACAGTATCCAATAATTCTCATCAGGCTCAAGTTCTCCAATTGTGCATCAATACTAACAAGGCATCTGCGCCATCAATCTTACATTTATGATTGTGCCACTCGTGATTTATCGATATTAGTGATATGATTAAGGGCTAGTCAAATTCAGACTTCAGAAACGATCCGATTCCTTTTAGACGCACGCACACATCCACACTGTCCCGATAGTATGCTGCTGCTGCTGAAAGGTTATCACTCTTATTGTGGTGCCATTTAAATATGCTTCTCTGATCACAAAAGCGATGGGTTGAAGAAATGGGCTTTGGGTGGCTATTATTTAATGTGCTTTACCATACCTCTATGGGCTTTTCAATGCTTAACAATGTTTTACCAGGCTTCACTGTGCTTTTTGTTTACACTTTGCTATGCTTTTACAATGGGAAACTATTAAGTTTATAATTTGATGCAATAAAAAAGAACATTATTAGAGTTTTTTTTTTTGTTCATTGAAAAATAATACTTTAATATGAAACACTTTAAAGGCTTGCTGGTGTAATTAATTAATGTGTCTATACTTTCCCACTGCTTTCTTTCACAAAAGAATAAGAGCATAATATAAACGATTCCTGAACTTTATGCAAATGCAGGTAATTTATTGCTGGCAGTGCATTAGTGAGGAATGCTTTCAGTGATGCAGGTAATAGACATTAGTAAAAAGGTTTTAATGGGAATTAATATAATCTTGTCTTCCTTATAGACTCCATAATGAGATGTCTATAAATTATTAATAATTAATTGGACATTATCTTATCCTCAATAAAATAACATCATACTAATGCATTTATATTGCCCATAATTTATTAATCACTTATATATCGTATCCATAATGTAGCACATCAGCACCCTTTATGGTGAAATTAACTCCAGAATTAACTCCAGAAAGCCCTGTTTGCAATAAAAGAAAGTGTAATGCTGTTATGTTATTTTTTCCTTTCTAATTATGTAAAATATAAAATTGTGGTAATATAAAACAAAACTGTATAGTAAAATGAGTAAACAATAGCCCTATCAGTGGTTATTTGTACCAACAGTAGCCATAGGAGCTAGAAAAAAAATCTGGATTTACAGCTAAATTCTAAATACACAGACTATTAAATATCTTGCTCACCCCACCTTATAGAGGTAGGCTAGTGATGATACCAGTGGCATTAAAGACAACTTTGATTCTTTTAGTGAGGAGCTGACTGCAATAAACTAAGCATGTCTGATTTTGATTCTTATCTCTCGGAATGATACGCTCCACCTGCAGCAGCTCAATCACTCAGACTCTTCATGAAAGTTATTAATGCACACAGCCAAACTCATTTCAAGAGTCAGGCAGAGGAAGTACAGTACAATGCAGAAATAAGGAGAGGATTGAAGGCATTATGGATCATGTTTTTGTGATGCAGCAGAACTCAAGTAAAACCAGTGACACATTCCTTTACAACCAGCAGGTGGGGCTACTGTCATTGTTTCATACATGTAGAGCCGTGTATGGTGCAGAAACTCAGAAGACTGTCACACATTTAACAGGTATGGCGTCCGAACTACATGTGTCACTTGGTAGACATGTGTGTAAGCAATAGTTGGTACCACCAAAAGGTTTGGCAGTAATGAGTCTGAGTCTAGAGCTTTATAATAGACCCCAATATGTATGTACAAACATAACAGACAGTCAACAAGCAGAAAAGACAAGGGTCTATATAAGATAGGGATGTTGTGGGACTTTCACCTTTAATGGAACAAAGGTAGGTTATATTATCTGAACTCTTTTTATGGTCATATTCTTACTTTTTCATGTGCATTGAATCTTATTAGTCCACATGTGCAAGTGTGTTAATGTGAACTCTCCAGTCTTCAGTATGTAATTTAATAAATATTGAAAACAGACATTGTTTCACGCTCATATTAAAAATGTATGTGGCAACAGAGCAGTTCATTTTCTACAAACCCCAATGGGAGTCCCATTGAAGGTATTATTTCATTTCTGGTTATCTGCTGTAGACAAAATCCCCATCTTATTGACAGACCCTTTCAGACCCTGCAAGTCCTGTTAAATCCCCTCCAGCAACAATGCAAGCTAGTGCTGCAAAACTCGAAACCACAGCACTCCCTCCCTGTGCTCTACAAAATGCAGAGAAACCGAGACACCTAGATATTAACATTGTTGTTTATGCGCTGTATAAAAGTTGCTTTGGGATATTTTGTTGCATGGGTATGCAGTTTATTACTTTTTTTAATATAACTATTTTATTGTGCTTCCTCAGGAGGTGAAGCTAGGTTCAACTCTAATACTGACTCACTGAGTTATTACTTACAGGTAAATATAGATGTTTTTTATTGATTTTTGTTTGTAATTATTTATCAAATGAGAATTTTTTCTTAAAGAGAAAATCCATTTAAAACCGTCCCACTTTAATATTCAAGAACCATGTTTTAAAATTAAAAATAAATCCATTAATAAATACATAAGAAAGCAATAATATGTGAGGAAGATGTTTCCAGTATAAGGTACATTCTCTCTCACACACACAGTGTTATGTTGCACCTGAGGATGATAAATCTTTGTGAACAGGAATATTCTACTGAAAACAAATGGTCAATTTAAGCCTTTGGGTAATGCTATGAAAGATACGGCATCTGTTCTATGAAATGTATCAGAACACTTCTTGAGTGATGAAATCTATGGAGGGCTAACGAAACTTCACGAAAGTGAACAATCGGAAACAAGACAAACATCAGGCATTTTGAAAAATGGTAATCGCCTGTCAACGACCAACCAAGGGGTCCCTTCATGTTAAAGATTTGTGAGTCCTTTCAATTATATGTTTTTACTGTTGCACACGTGTTTGCTGACGGGGGTAAGCGCACCCAAGGACTGTCCAGTGGCTCAGAATAAATTGATTTGGTGACACTCTATAATATATAAAACGTTCATATCACATGGTCTGGAAACATAATGAATCTCTTATAGGTTTTGTTTCCCCCCAGTTTAGAAAATGTAGATATGGATAACACAATTATTCCAGTAAATATGTATTATCATCATAGTGTATTGAATAATTTAATGGTATATTTTAAATGGCAGTTATTGAAAATGTTTAGATGCTGCACTTCACGTAGAGCACCATAGATGATATATAAAGTCATATGGAAAGATGCACTTGCTTCCTTACTGAGCATGGAGCAGTCGTTTCTGGAAGTGATGCCAATACTTTACATACTGGGTTTATGTCATAAAAACGTAAAAAGCATTTACGAGTGAGAGAGGCTGTTCCGCCCCTCACAGCGCTTGTGGTTCGTAGTATCTGGTTGATCTCAAGATGTTGGCAAGTCAGGCATTTTACAGTTGTGTTGGTTTATTTTTGTATGTGAAAATAGATACGGCGCTACATCATGAAAACACAACTGTTGTGTGTAGGGTTAAAAACAATATAAAAATAAAGTAAAGGAAACCCTTCACCTCACATATGAAAAATAAATAAACAAATACTTTATTGTTTAAAAAAATAATTAAAAGAATATGCATTTCGGTTTAGCATTGCCTTCATCAGGGTACAAAGCAGACTGGTGCACTTGTAGCCATTTGCATAACAAGCAAATTAGCAATCAATTAGTTAATAAAAATAAAAAATGCAATTGTGTTAGAAAGAGTTACATGATTAAGGATTATAACTTACTCAAAAAGATCCAGTGTCTAGACATTTCTTTAAGCAAGGACATCACATCTCCACTTTTAGATACGTTGGGGATTGAAAAAAAAAATGAAATTAGGACCTAGATAGGAGAGGTGGGATTTATAAATTGGATTAGGAAATGTCACAAACTTTTTTGGATTCTCAACTTCCACAATTTAAAACCAAGAGTTTTAAATTAAGATTTGAGTCTGAAAGATTTCTCTTTTCTTTTTTTGTGTATGTATATAATAATCCTTAATCATGTAACTTTCTTGTACAATATGTATTTTTTTGTAACAACATATTTCTTTATTATATATAATATATATATTATTATTATTATTATTATTATTATTATTATTATTTCTAATAATAATAATATATATAATAATTATTAGTAGTTTATTAAACAATAAGTCACTTTTTTTCGATTTGTCCAGAAACAATTTGTTTACCACCATAGGTACCTAACATAAATTTGTTGAGAATGGTGGTAGTAGGATTTAGTTAAAGTTTCCTGCATCATCCACTGTCATTTCAAAGGAGCCTCTAACTTAAAATCTGGCAGATTTATTATATATATATATATATATATATATATATATATATATATAATATATATATATATATATAGCTGGAATTGGGAAGGGAAAGGTTTGACTTGCTGTTAAAGTCAACTTAAGGTTTGACATTTCAAAAACAAACCACAAGGGATTCCGAAGCATATGCGAGGCATATCTAATGCTGGTCAGGAATCATAAGCAAGATTCTTTTATTAACCCCCGCCCTCCACACACACACGGTGAAACAGATCTCGATGTCAAGGTAGAAATTCAGCAGAAAGAATCCTCATAAAGTGTTTGTGCTGAGTGCTGGAATAGTAGCATTTTCTGCAGCATATGTGCAAAAGTATGGAATACAGCAGAATAAAGTAATACCACTCCGCTCTGTGGAATTACAATTCTGCAGCTGATGCTAAATTAGGGATAAAATAATGTAGAAATTAAAATTCAGTATAGCTCTTTCATTTGTATTATTAGTAATATTGTAGGTTTTGATTGTAGATGCCAATAAATGTACCCCAGGTGTGTATTGCCAGGATTAATCCTGTAATCCTGGACATTCAAATATATAAAGTGTAGCAGAACAAAAGTCCCTTTACCCTGGGATGCTTTCAAATCTGATTCATTTTCAGTCATTCAAAAAAGAAATGGGTGTAAAAGCAATAATTCAGTTACACACAAAACAATCAACATTTGAGTGTTGTCTTTATTAACTGATGCTTTTCATTGCCACAGGGGCAGATATAGCAAATATTTGTGTAGCATACCGAAAACACACTCAACCCATTAGTACCTGATACACTTTTCTTTAAAAAGAATGAGGACACAAGCTGCTTTTATGAAATGTGACACATGAACATTCTATATCAATATTTCTTCACAGAATTATTTTTTAATCCTTCGCTTTGGGTACAAAGTGCAGCATCCTGTTCTGAGGAGAGTCATTCATATTAGACAGGCTCGCAATCAGACCAGTGAAATTTCACACCAGCTGTGAATCTCAGCACATAGAAAATGGAGCTTTATCATCACTATGGGCAGGAAAAGGCTTCAGTTTCTTATTTTATATTACTGCATCACAAAAGCATCTGAAGGGCTATATTTGCAGAATTAACATTTTGCTGATAACAGAAAGAAAGTTGTCATAACAATATAGTTAAGAGAAAATCAAATAACAGGTAGATGCAAGTTACAAATGCTTTAAAAAATTACAAAGTAGACTGTCCTCCAATGAGAACAATGGCACTCAATGGGTCTATGTTAAAGAACATGAAATGCCACGTTACAGCTGACCATGATAAATTTGCACCATTTTGTTTTTACTATGCCTTTCCTATGGTTATATTATAGATTAATCACATTTTTATTGTCCTTGTTAAAAAATAGGGACCCTTATTGGCTGATCTTGATTTTACACATGTTTTTAACCTTGTTATTGTTAGGTGATTATAAGGACCTTCTGTATATGTGTGCACTTTTATAACCAATTTACTGACTGGATGTCCATATGTCTGCCCTCCCATTGCTGTGGCTGCCAGGACTATTCTGAGTATGTATTTAAGATAACACCCCACTAAAGTTGCAGACCAATTTCTTTGAAGAATCTGGGGAGACACCAGCCCAAACACCATCCAGAGAATTTCACATAAATATCTTACAATAAAGATTAAAAACACACCGCGAACCAAGCACAGCAGACTCTCTCTAATCCGAGCCCCTTGTAATCCGAATTAACCTATAATCTGAACCATGATATTATTATAAAATGTATGCGTATCACTAATGGAGAAACTAATATTCAATTTTAGCATCGTGCAGTACATTTTAGCTGTCTATTTTATTGAAATGGCTATTCCTTATTTTTGATAATACAATCACCACACTCAGTAGTTGTTGATAAATCAAAATGGAAAACATTTTTTTTTTTTTATCTTGGACTTCTCTTTATTTTATGCTCTTTTGAGTGGCTCTGGCTGTGAAGCCCATCCTACAGAAAGAAACTTGTCTTGAAACATTTTTAAGTAACATGCTATGAGCAGGATAGCGTAGGTGCAGCTTTTAGGTGGCAATGCAGAGACTGAGAAGCAGAGATGGCAGGTTTAAGCACTAATGCGCGTATTTATTATAATCAAAGAACACAAAATAAAACCTAGCTCTTTCATGAGCACAACTAACACTTTACACAAAGAGGTTCCTAACTATAACCCAAGCAGGTAAGCTGTTTACCAGTACCTCAAAACACATTTATTCAACAAAACACACATTTTCCTGCCTGCTAACACCAGTAGACAGACAAAGAGATGCCTTTGCAGTGCCCTTAAATACCTGGGCTGATTAGAATCAGATTAACTAAATCCCAGCTAATTGCTGGCCAGCTAGACTGAGTGCAGCCTGCTGGGAAATGTAGTTTTTGTCCTGGGCAGCCATCTTAAATAAGGACTACACTTATTTAAAGGCAGACCTCCTGCTCTGCCACACATGCATTGTCAAAGGCAAATGCTTCTGGAAACATGTTTCTAAAGTGGAACCCCAGGTCCGCTCTTGGAAACATCCAGTTTACTCAAAACATGTTGCCTCATATGGGTTTAACATACATTACATAAAGCAAGGATGGCTGTTGCTTTAAAAGAAACAGGGCATGACAGGTTTTACATGTTATGCCAGTTAACATGTCCATTCTTATCCTGGAATGCTTATTTGATTATAGTGGTAAGAAAAGGAATAAATAGCTTTTAATGAATCAAAAGAAGATAAAGGCATAAGAACCCCTTGATTGCAAACGTGGTATTTAGATTTTCTGGCACTTGGCAGATCTTAAAGCACAAAATCCCTTGTAATTAAGAAATAACTGTTGAAAAGGTAAATACTGCCCATTACTGTGTGAATTTTTTCTTCTCTAACTGCTCCTGTTTCAGAGATTTTTATACATGACATGCACACTGAGCATCTCTCCTCTATAGCAGGGACTTTGGTGCTTCTGTAATTGAGAGTTAAACTAAGTATACACATATTTTTATTCAAATAATCACACCCACACACAGTATGTAGTGTACTGTACTGATATTCCATTTTCTGATAGCACAATAGTTCTGTTTCAAGGCAAATTAAACAGGAAGGGATTCAGGCTGGATAAAGAAAGACAGATTTAATTTAATTCTAAGGCCACTTCAACTTTTATTATCAATGTTCCTGCCCTTTAAAATGTCCTGTCACAACAAGCATTTATTTTATTATAAAAGAGCTGTCATCTCGCATTGATTGCATTTGATGCTATTTTTGCAGTAAAAAAAAAAAAAAAAAAGGAATAACCATACAATAACCAGTCATATTTCAGTAACAGCAGAGGTGAGCAGATTTCTGATGAGACTTGCAAAAGTCTATTGTTTGTACTTCTCTAATCTTAGCCAATCTGTGGCTTCCTTTTAGCCAAGTACCACGTGACCCAAGATTTCACTTGGCCATCCATCCCCATGCAGCAAGCAACCCAAAACAACACAGCTGGGAGCATGTACATTTTAAAATGAAATATCTTGATGCATCAGGTATTAAAATGCATATTTATATACAGAACATATCACAAACATTTTGGCTTCAAACAGTAAATATATACTTTTTGTATTAATGTTTTGTACACCTTGATTTACCCATGTATCCCTGGGAATTCAATTTGAGTTGAAAACTTCCATCAAAACAACATTCTTGAAAAGACACAAAAGCTCACATCTTCGATTTTACTTGATCAATATTTTAGCTAGAGAGCAGAGGTGGAGCACTAGCTAAACTTTACTTTGAGATATCTATCTGTGTTGAGGGTACTGGCTGTGGGTAGCAGTCTAGCTGCATTATCACATTACCCAAATACTCAATTTGAAGTTTGGGAAGACCTCTGAGCAGAGCTGGCTGATTAATTTTTCACCCTCTTGAGGATGCATTTCACCCCTAAAATTTGTCGACTTGTTCCACGCTGGCCCGTTCCACGTTATGTGTGTTCCAGTTTGGCGCATGCTCCCCTGCATTGTAATATAGGCTGAACACTTGGGGTAACAGATTTTTTAAGTTATGTAACCAAAAACATCCTAAAGGAACATTTTCTTGATTTAAAATTTTAAAAACGCATAAGGAGTGATTTCCAGTCTTTAATGTTGCTGAAAGCCATGTAACATTGAATGGGCTCACTGGAGTTTTATGGTACAGACACAGATTCAAAGGTTGTTAGTTGGAGACTGCCCAAACTCATGACTAAAGCTGAACATTTATTAGACGACACTGCGTTGTTTCAGTCAGGATTGGCAATTTGGGATTCAACCCCAGGGTTCGGAAGTTAAACAACAGCAGTACCTTTATCATGGATAAAGATATCAAGTCTGCTCTTGGAATACATATTATGAATAATGAATACAATATTTCCCTCCACCAGAATACAAACTAATGATGTCATTCTTTTTGAAGCTCCAGCCATTTCACTGGTTAATAGAATCTTTACAAACCGTGACATTTAACACACCCTTGAGCACTTTCTTCCTTATGAAACCAAATAACACTCAGCCATGTGCCTTGAAGTGCTCGTTTAAAATGGATTTTTCTGAGAGGTTAAAACTATTTGACTGTCATAAAAAAATGAGTTTAGTTTTCAAGTTAGAAAAATCATTGTACTCATGATAATTGCTTCATCTGCATCAAATGGAGTAAAATGGATCCCATATTATTGGAATAAGTGATTCTTATTGTCATTTGTCAAATGTGACTGAATAGATGTACAGTACTTTCTGCCTGTATGCTCGAGTTGCCTATTTTTACAGATAGACTATCATCTCAGGTATGCACTGTAATTTGGTTAGCTGCAGTACTAGGGAAAAATTAAAATAGCATAATGACAGGATACTGAGGAATGGGCGGCTGAAGCATATATAGCTATAGGAAATGTTACATGCTGTCTTAGACTGCTCAATTATAATGTCCATGCACAGAAGAAAGTATTCTAGTTGTCTTTTTAAAGGTTTTCATACACACTTTACCCTCTCAAAGAAAAATCCATCTGAGTTTGCTATATTTCTGTTCTGAATGGGTGGTCTAACCGTATTTGATCAGGGACTAATAGTTTGACCTCAGGGGAATGCACTTTTTCCATTTGTAAGAACTGTCTGTATGTGGAGGTCTGGTGTAACAGTGGGAATATATGAAACTTGTTAGATTTCAAAAGAATTCACTCTAGACTTGCAAGGTTGTAGAGCATACAAAAATGGTGTGTTTAGCACATTAAAAACTATAATCATTTCAGTTAGTTAGTATGCTATTGTAATCTGACATCTAGGCTTACACATACTGTACATTTTTATTGTGTGGAATCGGTTATAACACGTTAGGGTTGTGGCTCCCATTTGCTCCATAATGCCATTACAGTAGCCCTTTTATGCTTGTTATAAGGCGGAACACAAATAACACAGCCTTGTAACTATGGATGCCCACTATAGCGTTATAAAGGGTGAGAACTGGGGAGAGAGAGAGAGAGAGAGAGAGAGAGAGAGAGAGAGAGAGGGAGAGAGAGAGAGGGAGAGGGAGAGAGAGAGAGGGAGAGAGAGAGAGGAGAGAGAGAGAGAGAGAGAGAGAGAGAGAGAGAGAGAGAGAGAGAGAGAGAGAGAGAGAGAGAGGGAGAGGAGAGAGAGAGAGGGAGAGGGAGAGAGGGAGAGGGAGAGAGGGAGCTTTCAGAATTTCAGTGTATTACCTGTTCTGTGTTTTGAGTCATCCACACCCTTTCAAAGGTTTTTTTTTTTTGGACTGTGTGCAATCCAAATAGCTTCATCATTTCAGCTTTTCAAATAAGTATCTTTTGCCAACAAATAATAGGATAATGCACAGCTTTAGCCGTTCCATCACTGTCCCTGTAAATTGTTTAATTATGCAAATAAAGGCAATTCTTGTCTGCCACAGTTTGCAACAACGTGGTTTTATATATTCTTTATATCCCTGTTGACCAATTCAAAGAATTTTGTTTTGTCACAGAATGACTTTGCTTGACTCCAATCAATAAGTGGGACTGAATTCAGCCTGTTAGCTTTTAGTAAATCAAGGCCTTTAATGCCACTTATAAAGGATTTAAAAATCAGATCGCAATGATTTCAGATCCTCTAAGTAGAGACATTTGCAAGCTATAACAGAAAACAAGCCTTTCAGTGGTTCTAGAAAATTATTTTGTCATGAGTTTAAAATTATTCTATGAAAAAAGAGCTAAATCCATTAACATTTTAAACAGATTTCCAAAGGATTTCACAAAGGATCTTGGGACTGCTAGCGTTTCAGGGTAGTTTGGTCCAGCTTGTATTGTTAACAGGATGCAATTGTCATTGTGGTTCTTTTTATTTTGGCAAGTCCAATAAATATATCTTTTTTTTGTTTGGTTATTTACTCTCTGCACAAAGAGCTTGCTGCAATCATTTGGATAACCTTAATTACAATATGAAAACGTTACACTTTGGGACCATTTTACTAATGGCTCAAGTCAGTTTCCCTCATGGTGCTATCATCTTGGTTACTAAATGAGAATAAACGTAAAGAATAGGTCAATGGTGAACTTCAGAAATTTAAAGATACCAAATTGATTTTGTGTCATTAATTGCATGGTAGTCCTGTAATTTCTTCATGTTTTAGATATTCACCCTAAGGATTACATGGAACTGAAATTGTTTATGACTCCGATGTTAGACTATTTCCCTATAATCCAAGGCATGCAGAACGAACAAACATTTTGAATTATCGTGGAAAGTGCAGCTGCACTATTTTGTTACATCAGACAATTATTTCTTTCCCCTCACCATTCAATTCGGCAATATGCCTTCATAAAGATTGGCTTTAATGCCAGCACAAATGGTTGTATTTATTTAATTAACTCAGTATACATTAATAATAGTAACAGAGGAATATAAATGCAGCATTCCAATGACCCCTTCCATTATCTTTTTTTCTATAAAATTGATTGTAAGGCAGACCAACAGGGTTTTGGATTGAAAATACTGATTTGCATATTATTATCATTTCTTTGTTTGCTTGTTTCATATGGTCTGCCGAGGGACGTGAATATATGCACGCTGGAAATACAGAAATTGCCTGTTGTTACAAAAATTGATTCAGACAATGTTCTTTGTTAGATGTTTGACCTTGAACATGTTGCCATATTTCTAATTAGAATGCATTCTCCATTACTGAATAGGTGAAACATCATTTAAATTACAAACGTTTCTCAGTGTATGACAAGCTTTAGCAAGAAACATTTATTAGCAATAAACCTTATTCCTTAACTTCCCTTTAGATAGACATTCTTTTCTTCTTCCTGCGTAAGTAATACATTGAAACACTTTGTTGTAGTATCTTGTAGTAATTACCAATCTAATTCCAACTTACACAAGTAACACAGCATTTATCAATGGTCTTCTTAAATGCTGCCCTGCAGCTGTCTGTAGCTAAGTTATAGACATGCGGTTATGTTGAGTTTTCAGTTGCAGGAGAAGTTGCCACTTTACAGCTTAAACATCTGAAATCTCATGGAGTGGTTAGAGGTAATATTCAATAACTTTTATATTAGAAACGTGTGAAAACTGTTATAGGCAATTAAGAGAAGTCAAAAGCTCTATAACCCTTTAAGATACAAGGGACATGTGTACCACAAAACAGGGTTTAAAAAGTAATGATAGGTTGGATCTGATTATTAGTTTCCTCGTGATACTTGAGTCACTCTCAAAATGTATTTTAAGAAGAAATTGTTTGATCAACGTCTCAATTGCTTGTATACTTAAGGCATAACCACAAATGCAAACAAGCTTAGAGAGTGGTAAAGAGGCTTGCTGGCAGTGTGCATGGTTACCAGTTTGTGTCCAGCCTCTGCCCTGTTACATTGGATTTTAAATGGTAAACAGCACCACAGATTCCCATAGTGCTAATCTATTGAAGAATATTTTTTGTCTAGTGCCTCCATTTTCCATGCTCCATTGTACTGTTGTGAAACAGCTCAAACTTTTACTTTTTTTTATAAGCCACCATGTGTGACATTTAATAGAAACGTACAAAAAAAAAAAAAAAAAAAATTTAAAAAAAAAAAAAAAAAAAAAAAAAAAACTTGCCTGCTAAAAAAAAAAAATTTGATATGCATTCATATTCTTCGACTAGCTATGAAATCCTGCTTGCGCTTGTGTAAATGCTTGTAAGCTGGTGCGTTGATTACATTTTTTACTACTAAGCACTTAAGCTGTTCTCTGGAGGCTTTTTAATAAATGATTCCCTTTTTGTTTTAGGCTACCTCAGTTTTGTTGTGTACTCTCAACCACTCAGGTAAAGCTGTGATCAGCAGTTTGAATCCACGTTTCAGGTATTGAGGGGAACCAAGAGTGTAGTGCAGGAAAGAAATCACTGGAGGTACATTGGCAAACAAAATGTATATAAAGCAAAATAAAACTAGCCAAAGAAGGCAGGGTACAACTGGAACAATGCCAGTTACTGATACACAAGAGTTAAAAAAAAATTAACATATGACTATAAAGTAGAGTTTCATGAAGTTTGGCTTTTTCACAGTCAAGAATTTGAGAAAAGAGGTCATGTAAAAAGTGTGTTTTGATCACTAAGAAAAAAATAATAATAAACCACCCAAAAATGTATATTTTTTGCTGGCTAAACTGATGTTGCTGGAGCCAGAGCCTATAAGGCATCTGTCCATTGTACCAGTGCCAGTCTGTTCAAACAGTTAGCCTTCTGATGAGAACTAACTATCACTGAATCACTATGATTCCTACAGTAAAAGACAAACAGAAAGTGTCATTTACTTAATTTATCTTCATGTCCATTAAAGTGAACTTGAAAAATGCTGGACAACCTCCTTTAGAGGGAAGAGAGTTAAGGAAATATAAAAGCTTGAGATGCCAACCAAGTGGGCATGATTGTTCTTACTTTAAGGATGAACAAAATGTAAATATCTGCCTTGGTTAATGATGTAGTAGCTGGAAATTGGAAATCCAGTTTCCCGCTGTCAAACAGCTGTTAAACATGATAGCATTCTCCTTATGTAAAAACATGTCTTGCTGTAGGGGAAAGTAACTGTCAGAGATTTGTTCATTTGATGACATAGCCAAGAGAAAGCACAAAGAAAGGAAAAGATTAAAGCAATTCGGATTTCCCACCACTTATGGCTGTGTCTCAATCAGTTCTGTGCTTGTAGGCATTGTGGACACTGAAGGATAATTCTAGTTTCTAATATTAAACAATGACTGATCCTTGCTCTGTATACCTCTATGTGCCTAAATAAAAAAAAAAAAAAAAAAAAAAAAAGCAAACAAACAAGCCTTCATTTGTATCAGAAATGCCTTTGTGCTTGTCATATACAGGCACGTAATGTTAATAAGACATTCAGACTGCATGACTCATTAAGGATTCTATATGGAGGCAGGATTCTTCACATGACAGCCTGTGACACAAAGATGACTCGTGTCGCACTAGAAAAGTATTTGCTATGTTAGCTAAAGATGTTCGCACTGTAAGGTTTTTATCACCCCAGAAGAGAGCAGGGAACAGACCATTTTAATACAGCACACCATTTTCTTGGTGTACAAACAGTGAGTCACATAACTGTGCTCCTCCTACTACATGCATAAGCAGAAAGTTATAAATGATGTCTTCAAGCTCTCATAGGTTTTAGCAGAAGATGCCAATGATGTTCCTGAAGAAAGCACCTGTAATGCTTTGCTACATCGTCTACATTAAAATTGAAAGCTTTAAAGTGCTACCCATGGTTTAAAATCCATATGTTACCTTTTACTTTCTTCTGTTGGATATATTTTAGTTCATTGCTTGTATTTTATCCCTTAATTTGGTATTAAAGACTATGCTGTAGAAGTAAAAGGTGCTTTTGCTTTTTGGTACAGTGTGACTTCCTGTACTGTTACTCAGTTTCAGTTCAGTGGTCTAGCTGCTATTTAGCAATGGGTCCTACAGCACAAGAAAAGATTAGGGTAACACTTTGCATGAAGTGTCTCTAATTACTGTGCATTGACATAGTAGTTACTTAGTAAATACATGTGTATTTATACATAATTGCAATGTTATTATGCATAGTTACAATGTGCTTAATGTGTACATTTTGCACAGTATAACTCTAAACCTAACCCTAACTCAAACCCTAACTCTTTTCTGCTACAACTGTGAGCAAAAGTACACAGTACTTAGAGACAGGTAATGTAAAGTTTTACCGAGATAATAGGAAGGAACAGTTTGACTCTTCAATCTACTGAGAAAGAAAGCTAAGAAAAGGGAGACCAGAGCTAACGCTTCTAATTCTAATTCTAAGGACATGAATTTAAAAAACCTTTCTTAGCACGCCTTTTAAAAGGAACAACTTTCTTACTGTATATGCAAAAGGTCTTCCTGAATCGGTCCCAGTGCGTGAGCTAGGGCAAGCCACCTGACATTCTTATGTGTTTCAGTCTTGCCGTGCTGTAAAACAAGGCAAGGCCAGGACCCACTTGAAGGGAAACTATACATCTCATTTGGGGTGTTCTAAATGAATAATTAATTGGGGCTAATGGAAAAAGTAAAGGAGTAAAGCCCATGTAGATGGTCATCAAATACTGAGCAAGCATCTGTGAGCATGACTACCCCCAATCTGTCTCTGGGAATTGCTTCATATTAAATTCAGAGCTTTTCTATGTTAGTACCAGAGCAACATGAGCCAGACAGTTAAACAGGAATCTTAAAGCTACAGTAATTTCAGAAACTGCCGGACACAAGGAGATTAGAAACCCAATCAGATTTAATCTTACTCTTCGTTAAAAGACTCATAACTACTGTCTTTTGACAAAGAAGACAATCAGAAACGGAAAGAATGAGATTATCTAAAAACCGCTGTAATATTTGGTTCTGAAATACTGCATGGAGTTCAAATAATATTAAGAAGTTATTAAAATGGAAAGGCCAGAAGCTGATTTATTTAAACAAATTGTGGTCTAGTTAGAGTGGGTGATAGAAACTTTTCCCTAAAAAATAAAATAAAGAAGTTTTACCAATTCAATTCAAAGGTGCTTAATTAGCATGACTAACATCGGCATTTACAAAGTACAATAACAGTATAATATAATAATAATAATAATAATAATAATAATACTAATATTAATAATAATAATACAGCATTTATGAACATTATGAACATATTTAAATACAAATAGTAAATCGAACAAGACAAATACACTGAATTAAACATTGAAACACTAAATGCTGAATAACTCTCCTCCCTCCCCAGAAGTGCCTCCCCTTGCAGAGTACTCACTGTGTGTTCCTCAGGCTGTGACAGGTGGCTACATACTGGGCAGCCAGCGGGACTGTGTGCCCCTCTCCCTTGCAGTACGACTGCCAGTGTTTCTGGGTCCGTCATGTGTTGGAAATGTGGAAGAGTAGTAGATATCTTTTTAAATATGTCCCTTGTTTAGGCGGTGTAGGAGAAAGTGCAGGTCTGTCTCGACCTCTTCTATCTCACAATGACCACAGAGCCTGTTCTCTCTGGGTAGCCACGTTTGCCTGTGTTAATCTTTCTCAATGGTCAGGCTGTGGTAACTGAGCCTGTACTTGGTCGGGATCTACCTCTGCCTTGTATCTGACAGTGAAGCGATACTCTGCTAGGATAAAGTCTCTTTTTAGGCCCGATGGCAATCAAGTTTATTTAGGGTTTTTGTTTCATTGTCCTAATATTCCAAATAAGAATTTTTGATTTGTTTTACAGTTTGGTTTACTCTAATTGGCAGTGCTTTAGCAGTGTTGCCCCGAAGCTGGTTAGTGTTAGTGTGGGTTAGTGTAGCGAGCTTCAGGACCAGCTGGCTGAGGGGGCTGTTTTCTGGGCTGAGCTCCTGGGTTTGCAGGGCCTTGAACTGAAGGGAGTCTGGCTCACTTCTGTTTAGGTGCATCCAGAATTTTAGTGCTCTTTTTTTGCATATTGGAGAGCAGTGGGTAGCAGCCTAATTCAGCCCTGAATGCATGGTGTGGTGTTTTCTGCTGTACCTGTAACATGTTTTTGCAGAATTCAGCATGCAGGGTTTCTACTGGATGTTTATACCATTTTATATAATCTTGTAGATTGACTGGAAAACCATACCTCACTTCCATACAGCACAATGGGCTGGATAACACTGTCAGTTATTTCTATCCAGACTCTAACAGGTGTGTTTATTTTGTACAGCCTCCTTTTGATGACATAAAAAGCTCTGTGGGCTTTTTCTTTTACCTTCTGACACTCAATTTAATGTGGGAAATGTAAACACCGAGTGATTTATGTATTATAGGACTCTTATTGAAATAAGGCCCTGAGGATGGCTTTTCTTTTTATTACTGTTTTCTTTGACAAGGAAA
The DNA here is from genome assembly GCF_017654505.1 of Polyodon spathula. Lineage (NCBI taxonomy): Eukaryota > Metazoa > Chordata > Actinopteri > Acipenseriformes > Polyodontidae > Polyodon > Polyodon spathula. The sequence goes on along the minus strand of NC_054550.1, from coordinate 5,735,284 downwards.
GGATTTTTTTTTTTAATATAACCAAAGCAGAAAATGAACAGAGGTATCTTTTATTTTTCTCTCATTAAATGATTGCTACTCTCAGCTCTTTGAAACCTCCTGCGGTAAATTCAGTTATATCTGCCTTAGCCTTTCCATGCAACTGAACTGTCACTAGCTGCTATTAATGATATTCCCATCTTGTAAAAAAAACAAACTCCAAGGGCAAAGCTTTACATTTATAAATACTTGCACAATTATCTTCACTACGTTTGGAGTAGCGAGCGTTCCTCCCACCTCTACAATAATCCCCCTGTGTTTTTATTAGAAAAGATAAAAAGGAAAATGCAAAACCATTTCTGCAAGGCCAATCACTTTTTACAGTTTTTGCTCAGCTCCATCTGGACTGCTTGGGACCATTTACAGCTGGGACCACATGCAGTATCTCATAACGAACAGGACGGCTGAACGTGAACTGCTAATCTGTTATTAAAAAGCACAATACAATCAATCTGCCTCATTCGTCTAAGGACGTTTGTGAGCAGAAAGGTTATGTTTGTGTGATTATTTTTGTATTATAACAATTCCAACAGTTGTTCATATAGCAATAAATGAATTCCCAAATCAAAAGCTCATACTATTCCATTATGTATTCAAAGATAAGAAAAAGAAAGATATAATCACTGGTGCCAAGCTATAAATTGGTTACAGTGCAGCTGTATCTGAACATGTCTTTGGGTATGTGTCATTTTTACACTATATTCTGATTTTAATTTCAATAAAAAATGTGTACTTTTCTATCTTTTATGTCCTTTTCTTACAGTACTTTGTTATTGGCACAGGGTTTTTCCTTTTAACGGCCTTATAACTTTGTTTACCATGAAGCAGGTCCACTGGATGCATATTCATCTGTTTGTCAACACAGCAGCTCTTATGTAGTCAATCTCAACCCGCATTGAATCGTAGGCAACTGAGGCAGGGGGAAAAGAGGATCACGTCAGAATTGAGAGATTAACAACCCGTCTGTCTTTTTATGCCATGGATGGCAATTCCGCTTACTGGGGCTACCTAATAACAGAAGCATACATTTTAAAAAAGGACAGAGATCCATCATTCTAGGTAACCAGTATTGTGGTTGGCTTTGGTTATCGATACATTCATCATGAGTTGGGAGAGAAAGAGTTATAATGAATCATAACACAACAGAGATCCAGTCGTTAACAAGTCTAATACTGCTGCATGTCCTAGCAGCACTGTACAGAACGAGTGCTTTCAACAAAATAGCTGTACCTTGACCCCAACCTTGGGGGGATGAGGTGTTAGCACACATAGTCTTCATGCTCCTCCAATTCCAACAGTTCTATAGTATTAATGTTTACAGGTTTATTATTACTTAAATACAGCAAAGAATATGTTGCCTAAAGTATCAGTCAAGCTACTGTTTATTTTTAATGTATTACAAATTGCTGATTAAAATTAAGCTTGCAACCACCCAGTTCAGCTCAGTAATATACCAGGCAAATGAAATATCTTTCTTGTTGCTGTCCAGCATACAAGCCTGATTTCAATAGCGAGATAGAATTCATGACTCGAACTGAGAATGTGCCATCTGCCTTCTCCATAATATCTCAGCAGCATGATTACATAATAATGAATGGTAAGAAACAGAAGAAAAAGTGTTAACACAATCTTAGGAAAAAACTGGAGTCAATCATGAATTATCACTGAAGTGTAAACTGCCGAAATCTCCTAATTATCTCCCAAGGTGGTAAAACACAGTTGTTGTTAAAACTCCAGTATATGTAATCTTGGTTAATCAGCCGCACATCGACAGTTTACAGGAAAAATAAAAATAACCCATCCACCACTGTATCTAAGCAGGGTTCACAATAATCCCCCTGTGTTTTTATTAGAAAAGATAATAAAAACATTACGGATGTCCATAAATGAATATCACTATTATTGACAATAGTGATAGCTATTGCTCATGGAGGTGCAGTGTAACTGAAGCTGCAAATCCAACTGTGCCAAACCTGACATTTCGAAGCTGTCTGCTTTTAGGAGGTCTTAAAGGAATTATTTCAAAGTTACAGATGTTTATTGTCAGATTTCTGATAAGAATACAACATTGATTATTAAGTCATGTTCTCCTCAATTATGAACTTCCGAGACATTCGTTTTTTGACTTGAATAACCCTATAAAATTTCACCCAGTGGCAAAAATAAAATGACTGAAAAGCACATCATTTAGAATGTGAATTAAATCTGGTTTAAAGTTTGTAAATGTTTACTCAACCACTCTGTCAGTCTCTGTGTCTCAAACTATGATTTTCTTTAGGAAGACACAACAACCTTGTTATTTGCTCTCAATCAGATGAGGTTTTGTATAAACCACTGTTGGTCTTATCAAGGGTACTCCAGTGGGATGTTTGAGTAAAGCTAAGGGTTGATGATACAGCCTGTTATGAAAATAAGTGGCTCAGGAGATTAAACTGGCACAATGCATTATGGCTGTAGTTTGATGATGTCAGTGCTGTCATGGCAACAAAAATCTGACATGAGCACACTGGCTAATGCTTGGCAATAACAAGAGTGGAACCTTCCACTATGAAAAATAGCCAATTATCAAAAAGTGTTATGTATTTATTATCTTGTCTTCTAAGCAGGTTTGGATTTATGTATAATTTTGGCTCTTTCTGTGCTGTAATGGAAACTAAGCCTTTTGCATGTTTGAGAATGGCAACTGTAACGAATCTGTTCATCAACTATTGGGGCAACAAAACTTATTACCACTCTGAATGATTCTAAACCTCATATAAAGGTTGTGCAAAAAAGCTCTTGTACATGCCCTTTAAGTTCCAAAGCTTAGGAAAAAACATACTCCTGTTTTTGTTGCTATTGCATTTTCAAAGAAGGCCAAAGAACACTACATGGAACTGAGCACAGAGAATCAATAGTAAGGTGTATTATTGTACATACTGTATACTCCTCAGAACTTCTTATGAAAATAGATGGCAAACTAACAATTCTGCTATCTACAGGAACTTAACACGGACAGGGTCTGATACACAGAAGGAATCATCGAGGAACACATTATAAAACAAAGAAGGCTAAGGCATTACTATGTGTTTTCAGCCAGAAGGCATTATCATACATTTGTTCGGGGGAATGAGCCTATTATCGTAAACAAAAGATTATTTACAACTGGAAGGCTAAAAACTTGGAGACGGAATCTGTGAACAATCTTGGGATTTTCATTTAATACCGTGAGAGAAGCTGGATGTGTCACTGTAGCTTCAGCAATGTGACCTGAAAATACTTTAGGCTTACCAGCTACAGTGCAAGCAGATTTCACTTTTCAGTTCAATGTGAGATGGGTATGTAGGTCATCTCCTTGAGAAAGCTCGGAGGGGAATTGGACACTAGGAATTTATAAGAGAAGCCTAGTATGCAATGTGTGACACTGAATTCTGCTCTGCTACTTTTTTTAGGCTGGTGATCAATTTGTTGGAACAAATGTTTACCCAAAGGGCATCTAAACAACTACACACAAGATGCAAGAGGCGTAAAAGTATAGCTCAGAATTATTTTTTCTAACCTTTGCCTGCCACTGCATAAGATGCTAGCTCTTTTGCTCTCCTGAATATTTACAGCCAAATTGCACTAAATAATGTTTTACAGTGCTTTCTGGATTTCATTATTAATCTTCAAAAATTGTGAAATACTGAAAACAGTTAGTTAGCGAAGGGGCATGTTAGGTATGTGACATGTGGCCTTTGTAAAGGCTGCAAAAAACGTATTGTCTTTTTTAATAGGTTATTCGTAATATGTTTGGGATACTTAAAAAATACTTGGACAGAAATAGAAAAATATGACATTTCAAAATCTAACACGAAATACTGAACTGCTAGTATGACGTTTTCGATATCATTTTGTAGTTTCTTTAATTAGATGATGTTAGGTAAAATATCTAAATTATGTTCATACGGTTGAAAAAATTATGTCAATCCTAAAATTCTAGATGATGTTAATCTTTTGGCCATAGCTGTAGGTCATGCATTTTTAATTTCACAGTTCTCAAAGGGTGAGCATATTCCACATGTCTCAGTAAATGTATGCATGTTGTTCACAGTGGAAAACATAACGTTGTTTGGATAGTCACAGTGCTACTATGGATAAAGGTGTAAGAAATAAATACTACTACTACTACTACTACTACTAATAATAATAATAATAATAATAATAATAATAATAATAATAATAATAATAATAATAATGATAATAATGATATACAGAGAAGTTTGAACACTGGAACAGACTTTGTAATTTAATTCAGATTATTTTACTAATTCTGATGAGGAGAAACATAATCTCTACAAAAGTGAAGGTACTATTAGTATACTAAACTGAGGGTCATTTCTGAATTGTAACACCTCATTAGTACAGAATGAACTGTTCAGAAACGCAGGACGACATACTATATTACAGGTCCAGTTTTCTTTCATGAGAAATGGCGACAATTATAAACTGGCTGCCTGGAACGAAACTATAACTAGAAGTACATTCAGATGAAAAGGTAACATTTTGCCTTTGTGAAATAGCACAAGGATAGACATCTCATTCAGGGCAGGTATTCTTCTGTGAAATAAAATCAAGACGAATTAATCTTTATATTTATATATTTAAATGATACCACTGTACTTTTTTTTAGAAGGCTATGTTTGAAGTATTGTTTCAGATAGTATAAAATTATGCATACATAAAAAAAAAAGTAATGCAAGATATCGCTGAAGCTGAAATTGAAAGTGGATGACAGAATGTAGACATATGAAACAAATCCAAAAACACAGCAGGGTGTCAGTTGAGTATTTGAATCCATCTTCAGCACGATATCTTCAGCACAACTGAGTTCTCAGAAACCAGCCCCATTCCTCTCAAGTGACTGCACCTCAGTTCATGAAATGTCAGGAAGCTTTATGTTTCTAACATTTCCATGTGATTAGAAAACATATCGCTATTAAACTGAAACACTGTTAAGGTTGTGTGGCGGAGTGTCCTGCCCCTTTATGTTTATTAAGTGTTTTATGTTGTATGTAGCGTGTTAATGTTGGTGTTTATAAAACACACGGGATATAAATATGGGTTACGAGCACAAGTGTTTAAAATGTATATTTGTATTTAGGTACAAGGATTGCACAGCACTTCACATGCAGGTCTAATAATATGTGAGCACAGGGAATTGCACTTTTATTAATTCACGTGCAGTTGTACCGAGACTCCAATTGAATGATTGATTAGCAATCGAGTCTCGGTACAGCTGCATAAAAGCTGCATGTTTTCACCCACTCGGGGTTGTGTGTTCATGAGTGGAGAACGGGAGAGAGAAGGAGAGTATATTAACAGTTGCTATTTTGTGCTGGAAGCGCCAGCATGGTACTTGTTGGGTTCGTCCACGTTTGTTTTGTCTGACTGTTTGTTTGGCCAACGCGCACTTTGTTTTGTTTGTCTTTTCTTTTGTTTAAATCTTTTGTTTATTTATTATTTACAATAAAACTCTGGACGCCGTAGCGTCACAGATTCACCACCCTACCTTTGTTGTTCTTCGTCCTTCTTCTGGTCTGACGTCACCCCTGCAAAGCCATCTTGTTCACAGGTTGATAGAGGTAAATGCAAATAACATGTCCAGAGTTTCTTCCTGATACATGTGACTAGAGGTTGACCCAGGTGGATGAAAGGATCCCAGATTTCTAAAGGATTCTAGAACTCTGTGTACAGCATTCAGCCATTGTATGATTAAGAGAATGAATCATTTTGTGCATCATCTGTTAAATGTGAGATGACTAACATGTTAGAAAGAACAAGATTTGAATACACCTAAGAACTGTGGCTTCCAGAAACACTTGTTTTTGTTTTTCAGACAGGAGTTCATCGTAATGCTGCAGTTAAAAAATAAAGTAAGTTAGGTGCCTGGGCTCCGGCCAGAGGCATTGCTTAAGGGGGAAGTGAATTTCTCTCTGGGGGTTCTCTTAGGCTTGTTTGGATCAAGCAGAGCTTGCTGGCGCATTGCTGACCTGGAGATTTAAAGGTTTTTGCCATTCAATTTTAATTGATTGAATGAACAAGGTTAGATAAGAACAGGGGAATGTTCAGAGCGATAGGACTACCTCATGTTGTGTCCCACTCTTGGGCAGACGTGACCATATTACTGAGGGTAAACTTAGTAGGCCCTTAGAAATATACCAAACAACTTGCTCTCTCTTTTGTAGCATACCATGCCTGTTACTGTGTTACCTTCTAAAGATCATATCGGTTTTTGTTTAAATGTGTTGTGAGAAATTTAACTACATTTGAGTAAGAAAGGCAGGTGCCTGAGCCAATGACAAAGGCTTGCCTACAGCCAGCTTGACCAAACAATGATGGTCAGGGGAGGAACCTTAGCAGACACCACAGATCTGCACCAAAACAAGCCCCGGCACATTTCAGTAGCCATTGAATGGACCCGTTTTGCATCATGAAGCCAGTTGGTGATAGGGGTTTAGATAGAAGAGAATATCTATAATTTGAAGCAAAATAAAAAGTCACGAAATTGCCCAGTATTGCCTCAAATTCACAGTTTCCATGCTGATGTTGTGGAATCTGAATAAGGTCAGGACAATTCTGTGTAAAGCTAAAGATGAGTCTGGAGATATTTCAGCACTGAGTTTGATCACAACCACAACTAACCTTATTATAGACAGACTGTGAAGACATAGTGCTGCTTCGAAATTCCTTCAGCAGACTCTGAATTAGATAACGTACACTGGCTGCAATGGTTTCCCTTGATTTAATGCACTTTTTTTTTCATTCGCAACTTTGATAAAAGTACCGTATTACATGTCTGCGAGCTGTGCGCGTTCGGCATTGATTTTCCTTCTGAGTGATTACAACAGTAACAGGCATTGTGATTAGACTTTAATACAATGCACAACAGGAAGAGGAAAAAGAACCTCCAAAACTCTCAGTATAATTCATTTAGTTTATGTTTTTGCCTTAGGAAACAATTCCCCATAGCGTCCCCATGTAATTAAATGTATAGAAATAGAAAAAAAAAATGTTGAATTGCTTCGAACTTCAACTCTGCAGACTTCCTGACATGATATCATGTTGCAGCAATATGGAATCTAATTATTTAAATTGCAAATCATGAGCGCTATTTTGTTGTTTATTATCCTAATGGCAATCTTTGATATGTTTATTCCGATAATTTAGATTTACGAGTCGGTAAAAAGCAATTGCATTCACTTTTGTATGGCTGGGCTGGGCGGTGATTGGCTGTGGTTGTCTGGAACAGGATCTGCATTATTAATTTGACACTAGCTGTTAATTAAATTATAATCCAATTTTATTCTAGATATCTGTAGAAATGCCATGAGGGAAATGAAATCCTATTGTCATTACTAGTCAAACCTGCCTTAAAATATAATACACATTTATGTTATTTTAATTATTTCACCTAATCAATGTAGACAAAGTACGAGCCGCATACCAAAATTTCCATATGGTCGTGAGCCGCAAAGACACATACTGTAAAACATGAAATCTTTGCGAGAAAGACATTTTAAATACTAGCATTGTTATGCAGTATTGTAGTTGTTAGGCTAATTCATAATGGCAACAAAATACACAAGAAGGGACACAGCATTGCAGAACATCTGTATTAAACTTTAAATAACACACAGGCGTTTTCCCGTTATTTGTGTTTATACTGTATGTATTACGTACTTAAAATATATTCAGTTATTATGAAGCAAAATACAACAACTCACCTGACCACCAAAAACACCACATAAAAAACATGCTTTTTCACAAGCTCTTCGTTAGACGATCTGAATGCTGGGTTTAAAAAAAAAAAAATAGAATTTTTTTTTGTGAGACTGCTGCGTGTATTAAATACTTTTGAGAGCTTTGTGGATGACAAATGTGCAGTATTTGTTTTGAAAGGGATTATAGTAACTGCTCATGACGAGACGTAAGATACATAAATATACTACGTTTTAGACTGTAATAGAACATTTAAACTTGCATTCTCTAGTCTAGTGTCAATATTCCAATTTTATAAAAAGATTCATTCATCGTGTTTGTTTATTAATCTTTCTTCAGTTCAATTCGAGTTGCAAAGTGTGCGTCACCCAGCGTTTCAACGGGAGCCGCACCTGAACAGCTCAGGAGCGATGGTTTGGCCACCTCTGTTTAATACTAATAATATGAATGTAAAAAAGCCTGACCTTATTGAGACTAGTGACTACAGAGCGTAATGGAGATACCGACAGCAATATAAGGACAACTCCTTACACATTAGACTTTTTGCTAGATGCCACCCGTATGTGCAAATGGTATAGCAATGCATTTGCATTAATATTGTGTTTAGACAGTTAGTTCCACTGGGATTATACAGCATATTAATTATGTATGTTATTGGACCCTGAAACCTGAACTTCAATACAATGCAGGTACAGTATAAATAATCTACCAAGGCTGTAAAATCTGGAATAATTTTATTACAATTCATTTTCAGTACATTACCTCTACAGATTCCATCAGCTTTAACATACTGGTGTTCATATCCATGCTAATTTAATAAATGCTTTTATTAACTGAATCCTGTTTATAAAGCAATGAAAATAGAGAATAATATGGAAGAGCACGGTGTGCTTCATTCACATAATGTAATTGGAGTGAGTGCTTATCACAGATGAAATGCAGGTGAACTCAACTGGGCTCCCAGGCTCCTCATGGCAGTTTTAATTTCCTTCTTCAAAACATCAAGTCAAAATGAATCATGGGTTGGTAGAGTGAAGTGTTGGACAGGTTTGTAATTGGCAGCACTCAACTCCAAAACCATGAAAGAAAACCAAATGACGAGCTGTATACAATACTTCATGTAAGGGTTAGCTGACGTTGCACATGCATGATACAATATATGGCCATTACTGGATTGAATAAAATGCTTTCTAATGACCCTAAAAAAATACAGTGATAGATGTGCATTAGCACAACTGTTGTGTTTAAATATACCTTGATGCATTTTAAAATAAAAAGCATGAGTCTGTGTGACGACATGCCCTCCCCTTGTGCATATTTATGTGTTTGTATTATTATTGTGTATTATATTGTATTTGTGTGCGGGTGGACGGAAGCCGTCATTTTATTTACTATTTCAGATTGAAAAGCAGGTCTCTTAAAGTGTAATTGGCGTGGATGAGGTTAAATACCCCATCCATATAAAACCGGTGGGAATGTGGCCGGAGCCTTAATAAGGGCATTTATGAATAGATAATTAAGGCTCCAACCACAAATATAAGAAGACCCACCCCAGGCTCATTAGGGGAGAGGAGCTTAGGAGGGAGTCATATAGAATGAGTATGAATGCTACCCAAAACTATGAAAGTCAAAAGGTACTCGTTGAATTTGTGGTTACAGTTATAATTTGTCTGTTTTGTTTTGGCCAACGTGCTGTTTATTTTTTCATTTAGTTTAATAAAACGCTGAGGCACCAATGCACCTCAGTTTCAACCCGTACAACTGTCTGTTTTGCACTCCTCCATGGTCTGTGACATCACCCCACATGCCACTCAAGCCCATCCTTTCACAGCCTGCAACTTCATTATACTGGAAGCTTAATCTGGGCTGGAATAACTTGGTCCTATTTAAAATGACAGTTTATTCTGTGCTGCCTGCTAGTCCCAAGAAATTACTCGATTCCCATGTTTAAATGTGTAGCAGCTTGATAGTACATCATTTATGTAAGAATTTTAATAAATGAAAATTAATAACGTTGCATTCCAGAAGCTGGTATTCATGAAACATGCAAATCAGAGCACAAGGGGGGAAAAAAAAAACTGACCATAAATTAATCTACAGTTTATGATTATTAATGCTGTGCTATAAAAAATGAAACTGAGCTTAGACTTTTCTATAAAATTCATAGTTCTATTTATTCAGAAATCAGGGTGAAAATCAAAGAAATATGAGTAGCACTGTTCAAACTCATCTTTCAGATTTGATCACGCTCAGAAAAGAAACATAGAGACTGTTCCCCAAAAGGTTGGGAGCTGTTCAACAACAACGTTACTGGTGGACTAGAAGCTGTGTAACGTGAAGTCATTTTTTGCTGCCATTTTCTGTTATTGCAAAGCTGGAATTCTTATATTTTCATCTCTCCTATTCGGGCCAGTCAAGACTGGCCCTCAGGCCAGATGTGAATTCAAGCATTGACAAGCTAGCAAAATGATGATATTTGAATTACTGTATGTCAGAATGAGTAAATATACAAATATAACACATGACCGATTTAACCTGGGGGGTGCTAGTGGTCAAATGTAATCTGAAGGTGTTTTGTGGTTTTATAGGAAACGCTGTTCAGTTCTAATACTGTGGCGTTCAAAATATTAGCGACCATTCAGCTGTGGACAGTAGCAAATCGCCCTCAATATTCTGCTTACAGCAAGTATATGAAACCATTTGAAAATGTCTCCAATTACTGTACACTTCAGTGCTTTAATATAGAAAACAAAGATAGTGGCTGGTTCAATGTCGGGAACCATATCATTAGTTAACATCTCAAACAGACATCATTAGTTCAATATTTATGTACAGTACATCGGGGCAAGAACATCATGTCACAGATCATTAGAAATCCCATGGACAGTAAAACTAATTCTTAATGCTTCTAAACCCCAGCTTTGTAATGTATCAGAAGGTGGGCGTGTTGCAGTGAAGAGTGACAATGTGGGTGTACTTCCATGTACTGTACACTGGGCCCAGTATTTTAAATCAGATCCTGGTTTACATTAATTTAATTGTTTATAGCTTAGTAAAAAGCCCTGATTCTTTGGGACTGTGGGGCAGATTTCCCTTCCCAAGCGTGTTTGTAATTCAGCTTTTAACATTCCACAAGAGATGCTGCATCGCCTTTACATTTATACAGCCCACATCACTCTTACAGTGTCATTTTCCAAGAGGGTCCTGGAAATAACATAATAAAATCAATGGCAAAAGTAGACAAATCATTCAAACAGGATAAAAAAAAAAAGAAAATTGAACAATCATATGAACAGTTATACAAAATAAAAGCATCGTCCTGGTCACAATCAGCATTTACAGGATTTGTAACCCCGATCAGATTTAAAATAAATGTACGTTTGACAGATAAATGCACTCAATACTTATGCATTGGAGGAGGTAAGGAGTAACAGAAACTTAAGACTCCTTGCACTGTACCAGTGCGTGACCCATAGAACTAACATCTGTCAGGTGGTGATTGGAAGGAGACAAGTAACAATACAAGAACATAGCCTGCAGACTGTATGTGTTGTACCTCTTTAATGATACACTTAAAAGAATGCTTCAGTTCCATAAGAGAAGAGAACAAAAAAAAAAGAAAAAAGTAACAGGAGGCTATTCTAACAAGCACAAAGCTTCTAGAGATGTGTACAGTCTGAAGAGGCGTTGAGCAGTCTCTCGAGATTATCTGTTGCAGAATGATACAGAATTCAACAAAAGCTGTCACATCTGTGAAAAAACAACTTTCAAGTACCTGTTTTTAATAAGATTGCCAGGTTGCATGTGTTACTGGATGATTTAACAGATTAGCACAGTGCAATGAAATCTCTGTGTTTACAGAGACACGCACAAATGTGCTGTGGTATTGTGTGGAAGAATTAATTGTATTGAATACCATGAATATAGGGGTTGCTAAAAAAAACACATGTGATAAAGCAGTACTGCATTTTATAATGGGTTTATTATATATATATTATATATAGATATATATAATATTATTAATATATATTATATATATATATATATGTCATGACGCTGTAAAAAATGTTGTAAAGTAAGAATGCTTTCAAAAATAGACATGTTAATAGATTATATTTATCAATTAACTAAATGCAAAGTGAGTGAACAGAAGAAAAATCTAAATCAAATCCATATTTGGTGTGACCACCCTTTGTCTTAAAAACAGCATCAATTCTTCTAGGTCCACTTGCACACAGTTTTTGAAGAAACTCGGCAGGTAGGTTGGCCCATACATCTTGGAGAACTAACCAAGCACAGTTCTAACCACTGTACAACATTTTTTCACACCTGCCTAAAACTTTTGCACAGTACTGTGTGTGTGTGTATATATATATATATATATATATATATATATATATATATATATATATATATATATATATATATATATATATATATATATAGTGTGGAGTTAAGTGATGGAGGGCTGGTACATAGGACCACGTCTGGAAAGAAGCATATACCCTTTCTGACCACTGAGATAAGAAATGTAGTTCAGGTAGATAATGGCAGCGGGCTAAAAGACTACATTTCCCAAGGGGCTTTGAGTGGCTTGAGTGTGCTTAATTAATGATAGGTATTTAAACACCCCATATGAGGGGTTCTCTGGCAGTGTGGGACTAAGGTTGGTGAACAACAGTCTGGGCTGGAGTAGAGTAGAGTGGAGGAAAATAAAAACAAGGTATCAACGGCAGATACTGTAGGTTTTGTGATTTTGTTTGGGTTTGTTTTGAAACCAGCAAGCAGCTTAGCTGCCTGGATGATAGTTAGGGTAAACGGCTGTTGTGTTAGTTCTCCAAAAAAAGGAGTTTTATTTTGTTTTGTAATTTTTGTTTAAAAATTGGTGACTGTGTCCCTCTGACAGGAACCTGAATAAAAACACAGGTCCCGTCCTGTGTAGACCTTTTTTTTGTAATTGCAACACCACACTAGAGGACCACTGTGAAGAGACCTGCTGAGTACTGTGGTAAATAACACCCCATGTTACCACTACCACTACCACTATATATATGCTATTTTTTTCTGTAAAGAATTTCTTTTTAACAAATTCTAAAACAGGTTCCTCATGAACTTAACAGGACCAAAGTATAAAAAGGATGCAAAACTAGTTTGTACAAAAGACAAATAAACTTCTATCACAGGGCCCTAATTAGCAAATAGTGCAAGGGCAAAGGCAAATACATTTTACTAACAGAAAACTAGCAAATAATTATCCACAACAGCATTGCCCTGCTCCTAGTTGCAATTAAATAGTTTCTTGCTCATTTTCTACCATTTAAACGATTTTATAATTTTCAGAAAATCTGCACTTACTGATAAAAAGAAACCTTGGTGTTACAAAACTGGTAACAAACCAGCTTTGCTTTTCACTGCTTATAATTAACCTTGCTTATTACTACATACAACCGTTAAAGAAAAGAATAATGAAGTTGGCTCACTAATGCCACTGAAATACAGTGCTTTGTACAGATTCCACGACCATTTCTGCATTGGATCTTTTATCAAAGCGTCTGACAAACAGCATGAAGAAAATATTGATTTGAATTGTTCGTAAACCTTGCTAACGGTGATTGAAGAGGCATTATTTCATAGTGATTTTATTCATTTCTAGTTGAAATAAGTGTGACAGGTGCAATTATATTCAGTGGTGGGTGATTGGAATGAATCTTGTAGACTGCAATATTTTGTTACATTGTATAACAGAGTGATCTACAGAACACAAGGTTGTCTTTTGAACGTGTTCATTTTTTTTTTTTTTGTATATTTGTCTTTTAAAAACAAAGCAAATCTTTAATAATTATGGCTATTGATGAAAACTGGTATTTTATCATGAAGATGCATGCCCATTTTCTGGAGGCAGCTGTTGACCTTATCAAGTTAACCTCGCTGGCCGGCAGTGCTGGATTATAATTTAAAACTCAATTTCTAATGCAAATGGTCATCGGAATAACAATATAGAGATACACAGAGTGAACTGCTTTGTTTTCCAGAGCAACAGAAAGCGCTCAACTTTTCAAAGGAGTTTTCTTCTCATTTTTAAAAAAAGCTAATCTTTATCTGTTACTTTGACATCATTTAATGATTTTTGTTTTGTAGAGGTGCACATCGCTTTTATATCCTAAAGACTTAGACTTAAATGTTTACTTCAACTGAAAATATCCCCGGCAATCTGGAAGAAGTTAAATTACATTTATTTTTGTACTTCTGTTTAACAGAATTAATTTACTGTTTTTAAAGTTGTGTCATCATCTTTCACTGTTGTTGGTGTAGCACTTGTTCTAAAACTGACACAGAAGATGCAGTAAAACTGTGAGACAGTGATATATATATACATGTTATATATATATATATATATATATATATATATATATATATATATATATATATATATATATACCTATATAATATATATATATATACCCTCAATTTTTTGTTTAGACTTTTTGTATTCTATTTTAAAACTTCACTTTCAAATTCAAAATAGTGGGATTCAATTGCAATTCTAATTGGACAAAGCATAATTAAATATAGTCTCATTATACAATTGGGGTAGAAAGTCAACATATTTCAGTAGTTAAAATTATACACTAGTTGACTTTGGTACTGTCTAGAAGCTTTGTTTGCATTCGTTACACACATAGTTATACTGTCTGCTGTTTGTTAGGAATTGAGGAACCATATCTATAGTTTTAGTAAAATATATTTACATTGTTTTTAGATTAATTGCATGTTCTTTTATCTCTGGTTTGATACAGCAATCCCAAACAATGATCATAAAGCTTTACTTTGTTTTAGGCAAGCAAACAAGCACAAATACAGAAATCTGCAACTGGCAGGGTGATAAGGGCCTGGTTACTGACAGTAATAGGTTTTATGGATGTTCTTATTAGAACCCAATTGTTTTTATTGTAATAAATGTAGCAGTAATGAACAGTTTCACCTTTCTTCTGATTTAGTTTTATTGCTAATAAGGACTGTTTCTGAATTTAAATTTCTGTTCTCCTTATGTATTGGTATTTGTCTGTTGTACTAGGGCTGTTTTAAGAAGCAGTTCTAGTATAACACTGGAAAAGATGTATACTTATTGGAATTTACAAATGAGTATGTATTTATCTAAACTATCACAGTAAAAATAACTAGAAAGGAAATTCCAACCCCTGCTGGTTACCTAACCAAGCGGCATGCACTAATCCGGAATCCAAACCATGAACCATACCGAACAAAAGGAAGCCTTCTCATCAGCGTGCCGCCCTGACAAATCAAGCATCTCTGAGACCTAAGGCCTGTTGAACTTCATGTGCAATAAAATGACAAGATACAAAAATTACATAGTTAATCAAACATAATACCACATACCAGACCCCAATATAAAACCTTCCCTGACACACAGTTAACTTCCATTATCTGAATGTTGTTCTTTTCTTTGAGTAGAATTTTTTCATTGTATTTTAACTGCATTATTCCATTTGAGAATAGTTGTGTTGGCTACCTTACCATTTTTTTTCAATTAGTATTACCCCTTACCTCTATATTTTTCATAGGTAATTACACTTAAACAGCCACGAATGGTGTCATCTAAAACAAAATGTGTTCGACTAAGCTCAGGACAGGAGTAAGGATGTTTGCCGCTCTAGGCAAACAATTTTGCGGCCCCCCCCTTTTCACTCTTTTTTTAAATTATATATATATATATATATATAATATAATATATATATATATATATCAACGTATAAACAAATTATTGTACACCAGGTTATTTCTTTTTTGCGTTTTGACAATATATGACAATATTTATGATCAGTGGATTCTACCGCTATGCATGAGCTTAGAGTTATAAATAACAATTCATATAGGATACGCAGCTAACTTCAAACCCATTGTATTTTCATTGTACCTTATTTGTACCGTCTCGTATTGCTCTCCTTAACTACTATAAAACTATAAAAGTATAGGTTAGTGATCATATAATCATGCACAGCAAATCATCTGGTACTTTTTTCTATTGACAGATCCTTGACTTAAGAATTAACTTTAAAGAATTAAACAATCTTTACCGATGTGTTGTGAAAATGCTTAAATGGCAACAACCGCTCTAATTTCAGTGCCTGGGCACCGATGAAGCGATCTCTTTTACTTCTTATGTCAAAGTAATAATAAGCCATGCAGAAATATTTATATATTTAGATATTTTTCTGTGCCTTCAAGCAGTGTTGCCAATTTATCAAATTTCTCGCCAAATCTAGTGACTTCAAGGGCTGACTTGGCGATATTTGTTGTCAAAAGCAACTAGCTACAAATCTAGTGATTTCCAGGACAATCGTCTGAGAAATTCAGAGATATAAAATCGGTAAAACGTTTTGATTAACCTGTATTAGCATCATCCTTTTATAAGAATCATTGTCATTGTAATTAAATGAAATCCAATAATGCCCCGCCCCATTTGAATACGCAAGGAACTTCAGTGCGTCCTTTGCTTAGCAACGGCTCAACAACACGAGCTTGTTCCCGTGCCAGATTTCATTCCCATACTTCCAGATTTAGGACTACACCACTCTCTGCTTGTGTAACATCAGCAATAAGTTTTGCAGAACAAGAAACAGTGATCTAAGATGTTGAACATTTTATGACTAAAGATATGTGAGGTATAAAATGTAATTATGTACCGTTTTTGCCGCCCCCTTCAATTTGCTTCCCTAGCCGGCGGGCTTTTCTGTTTATATGGTTATGCTGCCCTGGTTAAGCTTTCAAGGTGAATGTGTGCTTCACAAGCTGTGCTTTTTGCATGAACTGCTGTTCAGGAGTTTATAATTCCTTCCTAGGAGTTTATTCTTTGGGTCCATAACCAATATATTTTTCTCCAACCAGATTTATAATTTTTTTTTTAATTCCAACACATGTTGATTGTAGATCACACTGCGTTTTAGTGAGTTTCAGACACAGTGAAAGAAAACACAACTGTTCTCTCACAGATTTCCAGGCTTGTTTTGACTGACCAGTCAGTATTAGCTGGTAAAAAAAGAGGTACATTCACAGGCAAGAACCCTATTCCCTTTCCCATTAAATCTTGCACAACGAATACATTGCTGATTATATTAATGATGTCCTAGAGGTGATCAACAGGATTGCATTGACCAAATTTTCAATTCCTTGCTTCTATTCGACTATTGCAACAGGGGCTTTTTATTACATGAAAAAGGCGAATTTTCTGTCTCTAATCCCGCAAGCCGCATTTTCTGCCAGTGAGTAAAAGTTCTGCAAGACTGCAAGGTATATTGTTTTTAATTCCCAATGGAAAGCATAGCTTGAGCTGACAAAGGGTAATGACAAAACAACATAATATACCCCTTTTACTGTTCCTGGGCACAGATAAAAATTGAGTCATGTAACTTAAATTCATCATCTCCTTATTGTTTATTAAAAAGCTCTGAATGGGACCCTGAGTAGCACACCTGGTAAAAGCACGACTGTGTGGTCTGCCTGGTGAGTAATACAGCGAGCGCAGGTTCTCGTCCTGGCTGTGCGAAGTTGCCAGTCTTCGCTGGGGATTCCAGAGGGAGCGTCCCATTGACCTCGACACCCCCGTGGATTAGGGGAGGCAAACCCAGAAGGGACTGTTTCTCCTCATCGTGATACAGCAGACCCTCCTGGCCAGGAGCCTAGTGAGCTCGGGCAGACACCTGCAGGACTGGTCTTTGTCCTCCAGAGGCCAGTAGTTCGCTGACATCCGATCTCGAGTTCCTAGGTGTAGAAGAAGCTGGGTTGTGGGATCAGAGGATGCCCACTGAACCTTCAGCTCTACTGAGCTGTGGTTAGTAATTTCTGCGGTGAAGGGAAAACATTATTTGACATTTTAAATTGGGGAAAAACTTGTGGGTAAAATAATTTGGCACTCTAAATAAAATAAATAAGAAAAAGCTCTGAATATCTAGCCATAATCAGAGCAGTACATGAACTGCAAGTCCCAGCACATCATTATTGAAACAGAATATCAAAGGTCATGGGGTACTGTGACGGAAACAAGAGTTCTGGTGATGAATCTTCCTCCCGACCTGTGAGGGCGCTAAAGAACAAGAGGAGAAGTATGTGGAAGGGCTGGCCTGTTCGTTTCTGGGTCAGGGAAGTGGGTCAGCCTGGAAAGAAGCGCGACTCTGTTGTAAGACCGTATTGATTTGAAAGGTAAATGAGAGGCAGCTGCAAGTAATAAGGCAGCTGCAACCGTTTACCTAGATATCATGCGGGATTACATATAGAGGCCAGGGTAACGCTGATCTTTTCCTTCGTTTGGGTAGAACGTTTGGAGGAAGAAGGAGCGAGAGTGGAACTCGCAGTGTTTTTGTGATTACGTGTTGTGTTTGTTTATTAACTGTCTGTGTTTGTTTCACTGTAGACAGTTAGAGCACTACTCCGGAGCTGTCGCAAAGGGTCAGCACTGTCCGGAGCACCCCTGCACATCACCGTATCTGTGTATTCACCACGCACCCTCACGTCTGCACTCACCCAGGACTGGTGACCGTGGATTCATTTTTGTTCTGGACTGTGCCCTGTTTTTGTTATCTCCGCGCTTTACACATAGTTGTGTATCGCCGGGGATTTATTATTTTACGGTCACCAGACCTGGATTATAAATAAAAGCACCTTTGCACTGGAAACTGTTGTCTGCCTGTCACTCCTGCATTGCATCACCGCTACACCTGTTCCCCTCCACTAGCCACTTTGCCACAGGTACTAAGGACATTGTTTATTTAATGCAAGTCAGTTTGATCATAAGTGTCTTTATGGATATACTGTATGCGATTCACCCAGCATGCATTCCAATGACTGGCAAGTAAAAATCTTATTTAAGACAAGGACAGAGAAGAATATTCTACATATGACTCAGAGAAATATTTCCCAATGTTAGCCAGATAGATTTATTCTACAGATGATATATTTTTCAGAAGAGTGGCATGAAGTTATATCTTGAAATGTATGAATACAGTTTGCAATTCTCAATGGAGACCTTCAGAAAGGACGTGTACTGTATTTTTTAGGGCTGTGCTTTTGGTAATTTTTTTTTTTATGAACGTTTAAACTCTTTGCAATGTCACAGTTTAAACTATATCTGCATACACAAACACACTCTTTATATTACATTCTGATACTGACAGCCCCGGATAGTATTTTCTAAGCAAATAAACCCTAAATAAGCAAATAATGTTTTAACATCGCAAAGACTTAACGACAAAGTTTAAAAAAAACAAACAAACAAACCCGTACACAATATTGATTATATTAAAATATATACGATAATATCGTATATATCAAAATTTTTATATTTATGGTTGTAATTAACTTTGTTAGTGAAGATATAACTATATACATATTGAACACATTTTCGGACAGTATAATGTTTTTAGAATAGTGTGTTTCCTAAAGGTTAATTTAACAACAAGAAAACAGGAACCTATTACTTTTTTCAAGTTGTGGCAAAGCGTAAGCCTTGCACAATGAAATACGTAGTTTGTGTTGATTGTTAATATTGATTTAATTGTTTAGCTGCTGTGGCGCTCCGCTGGGGACCATTACCCGTCTGCGTGGAGCAGCAGCTGAAAGCAATCAGCTGTTCCAGCAGGCGGGTGGGCGTGTTGGCGGAGCGTCAGTATAAAACCAGGCGATCGGTGTGATCGGGGCTGCTGCAAGGCCTGTCGTTTTCACGGCACCTTTTGAGTTATAGTTTGGGGTATTGTGTTTTATTTTGCACTTTTTGTACAGTTTGCTGTATTAGTCCTGTATGCATTACCATCGCAGGTAATGTCAATATGACCGACTTTATTTTACTTTCGTTTTCTGTTTGTGTGTGAGTAAAACCTGCGCGCCTGTGCCGGCGTTTCAACACCACGTCTGTCTCTCTGTATTCTTGAACAGCGGCGACCCACACGCGTGATACGAGTAAGACCCTGTCACACAAGTAAATTCACGTATCCACACAACTTTACATTAAATTGTATAACGAGATGCCTGGCCTGCCTGTTTAAAGTGTGTCTCAGGGGTCCTTTGCTTTAGTGCAGAATTTCCAACATACAAATAAAAACTGTACTAAACATAAACAGCCGTTCGGTCCAAAAGCTCACAGAACAATATCAAGTGAAGAAAGCCTTCCACCTGTGGGAAGATTGAAGAATGGGGTCCACGAGTCTGTGGTAATTGCAACTTTTCCTCCTTTTGAAAGTTTTGTACAAACATCTGCAGCACGATTTTCTTTAAGTTTTTCCAGCCTCGCTGTTATTTTATGGTTCGGCACAGTATTGAGAATCTTTCTATTTCAAAACTGCTGCATTCACGATTCACGCGCACTGTCCTCACATGGGATAACGTGATCACGCCCTGTTCAGCCAAATCTATAGCAAGTGTTATGGATGTTTGCTTTTTATTTCTATCAGTAGCTCCATCCACAATTATTCTGAATGTTTTCATTTCAAATTGTGAAGCACTGAACTTGTGTTTTTATGGTACGGTAATTTTGTTTGGCATAGTTATTTATATACCATGGTTTTCTCATTTGGTTCCTCAAAATCCTTCCAAATGTGGCTTCCTTTGTTTAGAGATGCCATTTTAAATATAGAACTCATATATTTTACCCAACTGTAGAATTGATATCATACCATGACTACTACAGACATAAACACACACACAGTGCACCAATGAAATGCCAGATCGACTGAAAATAAAACCCGCCTGTTACAATGACTGCTAAAGTGGGTGATGTCAGTCCAGAAACAGGAACCAGGAAATAAACAACAGAGCGGTGGGTTTTGGTGAAGCTGAGCGATTGGTTTCGCTCAGTGTTTAATAATTAAACCTACAGAAAATAAAAGGTTGTAAAGACAAAACACACAGGACATGACACTTTAGCCAAAATAAAGAGATGAAACAAAACGGACTAACACTTAAACAAACATTGGACTAACAGACAAACACGGTGAGTCAAAACAATTATTTACTTTTGTTTTTACTTTCTCCTCTCCACACCCGTTCTCCACTCACTGAACACACAACCCTGAGTGAGTGAAAACATGCTGCTTTTATTCAGCTGTACCGAGACTCGACTGCTAATCAATCATTCAATTGGAGTCTCGGTACAACTGCACGTGAATTAATAAAGTGCAATTCCCCGTGCTCACATATTATTACATTTTACCTGCATGTGAAGTGCTGTGCAATCCTCGTGCCTAAATACAAATATACATTTTAAACAACTCGTGTTCCACAGACCCGTTTATATCCCGTGTACCAATAACTATACACCAACATTAACATGCAACATACAACACAAAATACACACAGGGGCAGGCAACATTGCCACACCGCCCCAGTGTCAATCTTTATGTTGCACCAATTAGAAAAGCTACTTGGAGGCAATTGCCAAACCCCTTCTTTTTTTATAATATCCGCCCTTACTGATGATAAATTACTAAAATTAATGCATTCAAAAATATACGTTTGGTGACTCTTGTCACGTGACCCATTTTACTTCTAGCATATTATTAAACATTTGACCACTTATTTTGAGTTTTTTGTACAATGCTACAGCATATTTTTTAATCATGCTTCAGAAGAAGTTAGCAATTGTACATAGCTAGCTAATTGATTGTGTTATTTTTCATTGTATTCAGTCATTCTGTATCTTAAAGCCTTGTTATTCCTGCATTGCTTTTCATGCTAAATGCCAGAAGGCTAGTTTGAAAAGCAGACGATTCCTTTAATTATTTCCTCCACACAGCTGCATATCCATCGAATATGAACCAGTGTACAGTGCTCCTTTTAAGTTTTTGGAATTAATGTAGGATAACTTTTCACTACTGCTGATGTTATGAAACAAGATAGAAAAACGTGTTTTGTTTGACTAATGCAATATGTGAAACACTGGGCCAGTAAAAAAAAGATTGATGTTCAGGAACGTGTTCTAAACAGTTTCTTAAAGTTACCGACAATAATTTAGGAAAGTTTCAAACTTAAAGGGACCCAATAGCTCTTTAATTGAAAATCCTGATAACCAGATGGCATGGATGTGTGACTAGATAGGAGTGGACTTTTAATGAAACAGGAAACGTGTGTCTTTCAATCACAACTTGATCCATTCAGCCAAATCCTTTATACATTTAGAACTCAACTGTTATTTTTTTTTTTGCTTTTCTAAAAAAATGTAGTCGTTGCCAATTATTTTTTATTTTTTTCCAAATTTGAAATACCCAATTATTATTTAGGCTCAGCTCACCGCTACCATCCCTGCGCTGACTCGGGAGCGGCGAAGACGAACACACGCTGTCCTCTGAAGCATGTGCCATCAGCCGCCTGCTTTACACGCTGCGAATTCACCATGCGGCCACCCAGGAGCTACAGCACAGGAGGACAACGCAGCTCCCGGCCAGCTAACAGGGAAGCCCACAGACTACAGGGGTCGCTGGTGCGCGGTGAGCCGAGGACACCCTGGCCGACCTAGAATTAATACATGCAAATAAATTGTTTGAAGAATAAAAATGCATTCTCAAAAAGAACCCGGGGGGAAATTGTTAACTTTGTGAAAACCATTGTTGGGGAAAGATGAATAGCTGAATATAAAATACCAAGAATAAGAAAAATAGTTCATAAGAAATCTGTAAAATATTCAGGTTGAGTCTATCTGAAATAATTTATGTGTCTATATTCTTTAATGACCTTAAGCTACTCAGTATGATTCCAGTGTCACACAACACTTAGACTGAGCAAAATGTGACGTGAAGATCGTATTGCTTTATAGAGTGACCTGCTTTCTGACTTTTTGGGATTGTTTCAAACTTTGTGATTTAACAAAAATAGTTAAATGGCATTTATTATGATGAAGGGGCTTGCCCCTTGGAGGGTGGATGAGAAAGGGTTGTTTTGTTGTATATTGGCTGTTTTTGTGGGTTTTAAGGGGTTTGGGGCTGGATATATACAATCGGTATACCAATTTGAGCGATATTGGAGGCTGTGTGGTCTAGTGGTTAAAGAAATGGGCTGTAACCAGCAGATATCCGGTTTAAATCCCAGTTCAGCCACTGACTCGCTGTGTGACCCTGAGCAAGTCACTTGACCTCCTTGTGCTCCGTCTTTGGGGTGAGACGTTGTTGTAAGTGACTCTGCAGCTGATGCATAGTTCACACACCCTAGTTTCGTATCTTGTAAAGTGCTTTGTGACGGTCCATTATGAAAGGCACTATATAAAGATTATTATTATATGTTTATACATAATTGTAAGTGCCACTGTCCTCATCTGAGGACAGGCTACTTTATAATTTTGTGGAGCATTTATGAACTGGCATCTACCTGTTATTAACATTTTCTATTTAACTATATTGTTATGATAACTTACTCTAATTGTGTTAACCGCAAAAAAAATAATGTATTGTATCAGATTACATTAATACAGCTTGAGTTCAGATTTTTTTTTCAAAGAACAAATGAGTTTGGTACTTAAAACACTCAGTCATAAGGCATATAAAAGGACTACAGGACAAACAGTTCACAAACCAGGTAGCATACCTGTAAACATAAAATATCTTTACTATGCTTTTTATAACTATGTTGTTGATGTTGGTGTCATAACTTGAACATACTGATTTTAAAGCAGTAATCTCAAAATGGATTGAATGAAACTCCAGGACAAATGTCTGGATGGAAACTACAGTGAAAAAAACAGAAGCCTGTAATTTATCATCCATCAATTCCTTTCCTATGATGATACTGGAACATGACAAATATAGAAATCTGTAATATTCAAGCTACAGTGAATACTGCTAGTGGCTCCTTAAATAATCCAGACCACAAATCTTACCCCAGCCATATAACCCTCTGTGGCACGCTGGCGAGTGGATAGAGGCCCAGAGACAGTCTGAAGTTCAAAAAAATAACTATTCTATTATAAATAAACACAAAAATGAAAGTGCACAAGGGCAAAATAAAGGGGTTTAAACACAAATAAAGCAATACAAAAAACAAAACTTACAAAATTAAGGTTTCCAGGCTGGGCAATGCCATCACAAATCACAAATCACAAATCACAAATCTGCTTCCTCAGCTCCCTCCCCCTCAATGAGAAGCAGAGGCCTCCTTCTATGTCAGGTGGCTGGGCGCTGACTGATCGTTAATTAAGTTAATCATTTAATCAACTAATCAACCCCAGCCACCTGAACATAATAAACCCAGGCAGGTAGGGGAAATTAACCCCATCCCTGCCAATTTAAAAAGGGCAGAGCTTTGCTCTGCCATACCCTCCATAGCTGGAACACCTGCTCTGTGTATAAAACATGTCATATTTTACCATCACTGTTATCATGTGTTTATTTATGGGCGAATGAATAAGGAATTTAGGGGTTAGAAGACTCATGTGGAGAAAGACGATTCTGATTCAGAATCTTCTCTTTTGAAAAGATTGAAATGCTTCTTTTTGTGTTTTAACAGCATGCCTATGGTGTGAATCTTTGAGTATGTTTATGAAACATACACAGTAAACCAAAGCTATTCTCACTGGTTGTTGCCATTTTACCCACTCTTGTGATCCAAGTGTCCCTAGTAGAGAACCATTGCTTTGCCATTGCTGTGCCACTGCCTTTCCCATGGAAGATGTTATACCTGTAAAAGCTATATGCTGAAAACGTTAAAAAGTAGATGAGCACAGTTGTATTTACTATGAAGTGTAATATGTTTGGAATGACTGGCTGGAGAATCTCTCTTGCAACGGGTCAGGTGGTGTTTGGCAGGTAATAAGACGGTAAACAATCAGAATTGTCTAGAGACCTTTTTTTTTAAATTATTCTAAGTAATGAAGTAGCCCAGCTGCCAGGAAAGCTGATTTAAAGTAATAAGGCTCTGTGCTATTGTTTCTCCCCTGGTTACTGAAAATGATACCTAACTTATATTGATCTGTCAATTAAACTTGGGCTGGAACTGATCTCTTCGGGCTAGCTATCAGATTTGCAATATGTGGAATAATTCTCCCGACAGTTTTTAAAAACTTCACGCTCTCTGCAGACTAGCCTATTATCACATCAAGGGCACTCTAACTACCATGGTGGCTGTGTGCTGCATACAAGATTTATCATGGTTATGGTAATGATTGATTAGGCCTATTTTTTTCTCAAAATGTTTTAAGAATATGCATTTTATTCTGCTGTACAGATAAAGCACAGATAATAAGAAAAGAAGTGAGGGGTGTTTGGGGTTGATCTGATTTTAAAGGCTTCCCTTATCCCACATGCAGATATTAACAGGAGATTACAAACCACCTGATCTACAGTACCCACTGCATTGGAGACAAGAACAGTTAAAGGGTTCAGAATTCCCAAACCCTCATATATATATGTGTGTGTGTGTGTGTGTGTGTGTGTGTGTATATATATATATTATAGATATATATATATGTATATATATATATATAATATATATATATATATATATATATATATATATATATACTGTTAGGGTTCTATAGATTGCTCTTCGCTATCATTTTTCTTGTTGTGTATTCCATCTTTGAGACACAGTGAGAGTGTTCTTGTTTTGGGGATCCTCTGGGTAATTTTAAGTAATACTTGCCTGTGCTGTATTTCCATCATTACTGTGCGCTTGAAACATCTTGGCTTTGGGAGTCGATAACTGCAGTTATTATGATGTTAGAAAATGTAAAACAATTTTTCTCCTGTTTTGTAGTTAAGTCGATTGAAAAGGGGAACGTCTTTCTAGATCCTGAAACAAATTCAACATAAGTAATGAATCTGTCATACGTGATTCATGAGCTGTGATTCCATTGATGTCCTTAAATCATCCTGAATTTATTTCCTACATTTATTATAGCAGAACAGTTCTGTTCCACCCCTTGAGTTTATAGAGCAGGGGCATTCAAAATAGCCTAGAGGTACAACTGAATAATATTTAGCAGTTATAATTTATTTGACTTTTTAATCATATTGGTTATACTATATACAACTGATTTTACAGAAATCTCCTTTTTTCTTTCAATAGAGAACATCATATATTAATATACAAGCACGACTGTGGTCCTTTTCTTAAATACTTGAAACTACTATGCAAGTGTATGTGCATATGTGCGGAGGTTGGGCACTAACTGTGAAAACAGCCAGGCTCATCTGCAGTTGTGGTTATAGAGCTTACCACCTCATCTCACCAAAGGGAGTAAGAATCCATAACAACAGTGCATCACACAACACTGCCCGTTCCAAATACCAGGACTTAGCATGCAAATATGCAAGTTTAGTTCTGCTCGTTCTACTTTATCTTCTCATGCATTTCACACAGCCAGTTTATTAGAAGTGTGAATCCAGACTTTAATAAAACGCAATAAGCTCTGTCTGTGTAAAGGGGTCGGTATGCACTAATCTCTTTTTAATTGGTGATTAAAAATCAAAATGGAACACATGCTGCGAATTGCTTGCTTCTGCAATTAAATGTAGCAGATTAATTTCTTGGTTTGTTAACTGCTAACTAACACATTCTGTCAGTTATAGCTTCTGACTGTGACTCTCTGCTAGGATGCAATCTTTTTTTTAATCGATGGGTGGGAATGGGGGGGCAGGCTCAATGGTTTGGTATCAGGCATTGTGGAATGTAATCTTTAGTTATTTAAAAATGTTCAAGTTAAACAAGAATATAATTACTTTTTCGCTCTTTTGAAAAATATTGAAAACAGTGGGCACAAACAGGGCAGTGATGAAGGTAGAAGGCTGATGGTGAGAAAAGGGAATATATTTGGTCTATTTAGATAGTATACTCAGAGTGGCATCCAACACATTGTTTTCCTCTCCTTTCACAAGTACTTCCCTCTAACAAGTATTGCGCCAGTGAAGTGTGACTCTCAACCAATACTGGGTGTTGTGTTGGGGTTGAAAAAATGCATTGCATATTGTATGTTACATTGTACAGGCACATCTATAATGCTTATGATTTAACAGTGTATCAGCTCATAGGACACCCATCTACTGTTATTATGCTATTGGGTAATCAAGTGAATAGGCTGTGTGTTGGGTGGGGAAACTAGATGCTCTTATAATGCCCCACACTGTCAACAGTGCATTTCACCCAGCTAAACTTGAAGTGGCACTGGTACAAATCATACAACATACAGAGATCCACAAGGTTTATCTAGAGTGCTTTACATACAGCTGAAAGATTAGTAATCAATAGCAGCCAACAGTAATGAAATAAAACAAAGTTGTCTCACACATAAGCACATTTAGATATGAAGTACTGATGTGTTGAAAAACAATGTTTTAACAGAAAATACAACAGCTCCCTTTACCCAGCTTTAAGTATCTTCTCTGATGAATAATATGTTTGATTTGGCCTCCAAGGAGGTGCAGTGATGTGTTTCTGCTGTAAGGACTGCAGGGAATTTCTAAAATACCTAAGAACTACTTAAAACCAGAAGAACCTGCATTAATATTCACCAGCTACTTGCAGTGCTTCATATAGCTTTTTGTATCTGATTTCTCATTCAAGGGCCTGAAGTGAAGGTTTTGTAGACTGTAACAGGACTTACCAGAATGGGGAATCATTACAGCTATCGGCCAGTGTATTCCTTTGTGCTTGGCTATTCACAACATTAGGTAACAGTACTGTAGACACGCAATCTGTCTACTGTATCCCATTCCTTCTGGAAAATTAAAGTGCAATATTGTAGTTTTCTATTAATGAGGTGCAATAATGGAATTCAGATCAAATAAAGTGGCTGATTTTACAGTTCTTCTATAGGGACCATTTGTTATCTCAGCCTTTTATTTGAGGACATTCTCTGATTCTGTGACAACATATATGAAAACCCACTTCACACACATACTACACAAATGAATTAGGGAGCAG
Organism: Polyodon spathula; assembly: GCF_017654505.1. NCBI lineage: Eukaryota > Metazoa > Chordata > Actinopteri > Acipenseriformes > Polyodontidae > Polyodon > Polyodon spathula. The sequence goes on along the minus strand of NC_054550.1, from coordinate 5,707,591 downwards.
GTGTCTAGAGGATTTGGAAATGCTTGGTCCCTAGTAACCTAGAGCAATGTATAATGCTATTTTCCATCAGCCGCAAAAATGGAATTTGATCTTGCAATTGTCAGTATAGTACAGTATTTATATTTCTGAGATCAAGGATGATGATGCAGTAATATCATGGGAATAAATAGCTCTGGCTTTTTGATTTCTAAGGCTTGCACTGTATGTAACCATGGAAACTATGCATCCACAGTCCTTTTGGATAACAAGGTGTAAAATATTTCAGTTGTGTTTTTTAATGGACAAACTAAAGGCAATTTCAGTCTCACTTAATTCTGCACAATTAGATTTAGAGTTAAAAGCAAACTTGAGTCCTGAAAAACAAACAAAAAAAAATCTCCCTGCTGGCAACAATCAGTTTTCTGTATCTAAACCATGACATTTGATAAATGTTTTAATCAAGGTGTAAAACACTTTATCTGTGAACATTAGATTTAGTTTTTATCTCAAATATAGTTTATGAAAAATAAAAAAAAACCTTCATGAAAGTGCAGGATAAGAAGAGTTTATCTTGTTCCATATCTTCCTGGTTTCTATGAATCCTTTCCAACTGCTGTGTCTCCTAAAAGTCACATGATACAATTCTCCCCTGATTCCAACAAACAAGAAACATGCAGAAATTGCATCAGAATTCTTGTATCTGCGTCCTAGTATCTGTTCATTTTTAAAATGACCTTTGTTCACAAAAGGTTATTCGTTCATAAACAAGAACATCACAACATTAAAGGTAGCAGTTACTGAATTATTTAAAAGTCCTTTTAAAGCTGCTGATATGAAAACCTGTTTTTAAAATGACTAATGTTAAGGCAAAACACTGTTGGTTATACATTTCTTTCTGGGCTAAATGTGCTTTTTTAGGACCTTGCTTGCACATTAGTCATTTTAAAACTAGGACATTATCATCAGTAGAGAATTAGATATTTTTTTTTATTTTTTTTTTCAACAAAAGGAAAACCTTGCTAATATTTCTGAACGGTGCTTCAGAAATGTACTACACCAAGCATGCAGACATCCTTTGTAAGACCATGAATTCTAAATTTAAAAAAGTCAGGAAGAAACATGTTCTTCAATAAGTGTATCTGAAATATCAGAGTAATTAACAAGGACAATGGAAGTCAAAATGTTATATTCTTAGAGGAGTGTGATTGAGAAGAGGAGACACGATAAGACAGGGTTATATTTTACCTGAAACATTAAGATTTATTTGATGCTCATTCATTCCTACATATCTCCAGAGGAAAGGGGTTAAGAAGATACAGTTTCATTAATCTCTGTGACAGTAAAAAGCAAACTTGAGTTTGCTGTTTCTAAAAAATATGGCACCTTTTCAAGCTTTTCAAACAAATGATGTATAACGTATTGATTTTAGAACAAAACCTAAGCCAGTGAATCATGGAGCAGCAGCAGAACTTTGAAGAAGAATGTTCTGACATTGCAGAATTTCAAATTATGCTAGATGTAAGTTATTGACTTGATATGTTCTTATCTACCTGGTCCCAGTATGCAAATAAATAAATTCCTCTCTGTGAACACAATAGAGGTTTATTATGCAAATCGTCAATGAAGGTCTGCCCTTCAAATAATGATTTCTGCAGTTTTAAGGTTAAAATATGGAGCTTCCTTTTAATAAAAGTCTGGGCACAGACACATTTTGAAAGGATGAGTTTCAGGTTAATATGTTTCCCATAGCATTAGCATGCTATTAAATGCCAAGCATTTACTGGCACTGTGATGCCTTCTTAGAATGAAGCCTCATGAGTGTTTTGTTTTGTAGGATCAACACCAGTAAAGATCCACAACAATGCTTAAAACCTGACTGACGCATCATGTATACACCACAAATCGCTTTTTTGTTTCTTATTTACTTCATTTTTTACATCAAATATTTACCAATTTGCAAGGGACAAGAGTTGAAGTGACAACAGAACTGGCAGTGTCGTTGTCCATTAAATCACCAGTACAAAGGTCACTCCTGAAATCACGATTTAAAGGATGTGTTGCAGTAAGAATACCTCTGTTAAGAAAGGGGAACAAGACTAAAAGGCTAAAATATGCACAAGAGCACAGAAATTGGAATATGGAACAATGGTCAAAGGTGCTTTGGGCTGTTGATTTGATGGACAACGACATCTGTGCCTTCTGCCAGTTCTGTTGTCAATTCAATGCTTGTCATCCTTCTATTCCTTAAGGCTATTATCTTCAAGTATTGCTCATCCTTGTTAAACAGCTTTTTGAGTCTTCCAGTCCTGGGTTTGTCAATTACAGATGATATTTCTCTGTACTTGTTGATTATGCTTCAGATACCACACCTTGAAAATCAAGTGATGCGAGCTATTTCACTCCATGTTTTTCCTGCTCTATGAAAGTGAAGGTTGTTCTAATCATAGAAAACAAAAGTGGAGGCTTTGAGTAAATTGTTGATGACCATAATGCATCAAGAGTAGAAAAATGCAATGCATATACATACATTCATGCATACATTTATTAAATTAGAGACAGGTCTTTGTTTTTGACATATCCAAAAGTCTCTAAATGAATGGCTTTAAAATGTAATTAAGTAAAATAATAAAATATAAATAGCTTTTCACTGGGCCAATGCCATTTAGGAATTCATTATCACACACTACATCGTCCCTTTATACTTGGTTTACACATTATGCAGACATTTCATGTATTTTTAAACCTGTTACACTACATATTTATGTTGTTTTTATTCTCATATTGTAGTACAATACAATTTCTTGTCCTAGAAGGCTTGTCCTAGAAGTATTTACTCCATTCTGTTCATAGAATGGCACATAATTTAATTCCCAGGTAAGGAATATTATCTCAGTGATATTCACAGCTTTTGCAAATGCAAAGTAGACCTCTGGGAAATGCATGGTTTAAACATACCACAGCACAGTATGTTTGTGTGGCTGTAACTTCAACTGTATTTCATAAGGTCCGATGTGCTGGCTGAACCCTCAGGATGCTCATTAGTACTGGATATGCATATATCACTGAGCCTCTCCTAATAAATGTTTTACAGTAAATAAATGAAGCAATAACTTATGAAGCTTTACAAGGAATCTCTGCTTGGTCGTAGCATGCATTTTTGTTTTAGCCCCTGTGAGAGACGCACTCTTTATACAGTATTGGTGTAAATTATTGATACTCTAAGTTTTACACTTTGACATTTTTTTAGGGGGTCCCAACATCAAATACTTTCTGGAATCCGAAAAGGTATACGATGCTCCTCTGCCTAATATTTTTTTGTTCAGCGGGATGAACACGTTGCATAGATTTTTTTTATTTTATTCTTTGCTTTTTAGCAGGTGGTACCATAATGCTCTGAAGGATGAGGCGTGCTCCAACTATTTTTTATTCTACTTTATATTTTTTATATGTTTTGGAGAAAAAAGTTAACAAAGTGCCCGCCTCACCCCGCCACTTTTAAAAGTTGATCTGTGCATTAAAAAAGGCACTCAAGACAGTTCAAGGATGTTCCCCCATTTATCCAAAGCACCAGTACATCAGAACAATATATTGCCACAGGAGTTTGGATAATTAAGAATCTAGTGTATTAAACACTGAAGGCTAGAGTGGTGGGAGGAGTTGTAAAAACAGCTGGTGGTAAACCAGTGAAGGTGTTCAGGTTCTCAGGGCCAGAGAACCACGTAGGTACCTGTTTTTTATGTTGCCAGTGCTGTAACCATTACAATATATCCAGGTGGGACAGCAGCAGAATGCGCCCCAGGACCTGCACAAACATGACCAGAGCCGTGCAGTCATCTCTGCCTGGGCCTTCCCCCTGGCATGACTGAACGTTCCATCAGCTGGCGTCCTTTTCCTTCGTAAAATAAGAGTGATTAAATATTAAAAGGGTTTGCAGGTTTCTGAAGAAGAGGTTCTTGTCTGTTGTTGTAATGATTTACTAAATTCTCATTATTTAATAAAAAGTGGACAATATTGTAACCCAATTTTTTGGTTTAATCTAAGTCATGGGGTGGTATGTGGATTAGCCTTGTGCTGGATCATGCTGCTATAACGTTCTTTCCATATTTCTCACTGTTCACATGCCAATGATGTAATAACCTATTCTCTGACCCTACTTGTCAGGTTAGCAATCATTCTGAAACCATCTAACTTTTAGGGGGTTCCTCTGTAAATTTATTAGGATTAAATGTTTAAAGGATGAACTGCATATTTTAATCTTTTCTTCAGTAGATTCTTTGACTTTTTTTGCATACTTGTCTCGTTTTGTGTTGTGACAGCTAAGATAATGATAAAACACATTGAAGTAGCACAGGCACGGTTTAAAAAGTTTTGTGTACTTGTTTCAGCAGTCAGCAAATCAATCACACTGCAAAATAAGCTAAACATAAAAATACATAACCTTTCCTTGAGAGACTGAATGAATGCATACAGACATGTTCTGATTGCAGTTTGAGCATTGTTATAAAATGTGTCATGCACGGTGTAGCATTGCTAATCCATTACCTTCAGTTAAACAGTATTCATATCTGTATCTAAAATAGATTTGACTTATTTCAAAGACCGTCCTGCCCAAGACATTGGTAATGCACAGCCCATGCATATACATACTTACATTAAAAAGCTCCATCATACACTAGCTCACTTTGACCTGTCTGTTAGTTGTCAGTCTTCAGTCTGGCATTAGTTCAGCATTGAAACCTTGTGCAATAAATGTAAGCGGCTGTCATTTTGCTCTGGTCTGGTAATGTTTTTAAAAAGGGTATATATAATCATGGAATAATATGGCTAAGGAAATTCCAATATGGAAAAATTCATTTAAGGAATAGAACATAATTTAGTTAGATGTTGTTGTTGTCAGTTTTGTTTGGAGGCCTTATGTGATTTTGTTATGCTTTGAAGTAGAATTACTAATCCAGCACGTCATTCTCTTAATGGAAATAGTATACTCTAGGTAATAAATTACTATGCAGCTTTATTGGCAGTTGATTAGCTGCCATAGCTATGTATGAGATGAAAATACCCAAGGTGCATACAGTAATTACATTTTCCAAGGCTTAATTAAAATGCTGTGTGTCAATTGATAACTATTCAGACATTGACAATCACTCAGGTACTTTTTAAATTACCTCAATTTGAAAGCTGTTTTCTCATTTCCTCAAACTGATGCTTGGTCCCATGGAATCATTCCCTTACATTTTCCATTTTGTTATAATAAATATGTAGTGTCAACAATGGAAGGTAAATCAATCTAATTTAAAGAGAAATGTTTTGACAAATGCAATTGCTGGCAGTGGCCCTTGGCAACAGATAGGTTTGTATTTAATCTATGTTGCCAGAGTCCAAAGTTGGCCAATGACATCAGTGACCGGGCACTGTTGTCAGAGGCCAAAAGCAATGGCCAATGACAGCATTGGCCGATTTATTCGGGTCAAAGATCTAAACAACAACATTGACCGAGCAATGAAGACATTGCCCAGTACTAGGAGGTCAATGCTGAAACAATTGCAATTAAAACTACTAAAATATAAAGAGGTAAAAAAAAAAGCAAGCAACTCCTGTATATTTTAGAATACTTCATTGCTTTATTCAATAAGATGTATTCAAAATTTAAAATAACTATACAGATTTAAATTAACAACAATGCTTATGGCATTTTTAGAAACTATTGACTATCAATTTATAACAAACAGCTCTATATATCAAATACATTCTCAACTATTATTTGTAAATAAGAGAAGAACAGAGATACACCTCACTGAAAATAGAAGAACTGCTTAATAGCAAATATGAAACGTGAAAATGTATCAAACTCAAAAGATTTATTTACACAATATTTGCAAATATTCGGAATGAAAAGAACGAGAAGTAATAATGAAACACAAAACCAGTAAAAGGGTAATAACAGATTCATATCAGATGAGTCAATTGGGGAATAATAATAATAATAATAATAATAATAATAATAATAATAATAATAATAATAATTTAATAATCGACAATCCCAAAAATCAAAATTAGACGGGATATTTTAGACATTGTTTAAACATCTCAAAATATCCAGTACCCCCCCCCCCCCCCCCCCCCCCCCAAAAAGGGCTCCCGATGCTTCACACTGTACGAAGATGAGCACACACTGTCCTCCAAAGCGTGTGTCATCAGCTGACCGCATTTTTTCACACTGCAGACTCACCATGCAGCCACCTCAGAACTAAGGCTCAGCTCTGGCATACCTGCAGGCACCCGGCCAGGCTACAGGGGTCACTGCTGCACGGTGAGCTGAGGTTTACTAAACGGTCATAATTTACAATATTTACAGTAGATTTTCTGAACCATGAAATGTTTATTGTGTTTCGATGTAAAAGTAGATTTGGTTCCCAGTCAGACCATTTCAAATTGTTTTCCCAGAAGAACATCCATGTCAATGTGGTAGTGTTGCCCTTTGTGTTTTAAATCTCCCCCTACTGTATCTACTCTAGGAAACCTAGGTGTGTATTTTTATTTCTGATCTTGGTAACACAATGTTAAGGGCTGAATGCAGCTTTTTAAAAAAAATAATGCAGGATTTGGGATGATGCCAAAAAAAAAAAGTAGTTAAAGACAAAGCAATTTATTTTTGCATTGTGCTAAGAACAGATCTGGACTGTGTCAGTTTACCATCATAATCAAACTACACAAAAAATACAATGCAACGGTAGTGGACAGGAGGAATAAGACTAGTCCAGTGTGTTTTAAAACCAATTAAAATCTACCTGCTAGAGTAATGTAATAACCATACCGATACATCACAGTGGGGCATGAACTATATGCATCAGTCACTTAAGGACTTAACTCTATCATTTTCCATCTCTTCAATGAAAGTGTCGAGGGACAAATAGAAACAATAACACCTGGATCCTGTAGCTTGCATTAATGGATCATGATAAACCTTGACTTGCTTAATATATTGTCCCTGCCAGGTACTGTACAGCAGCTTTATTGGAGTTTTGTATTCTAAATATTTAACATTATTTTGGTCTTCCAATCTACCATAGTTGGTTGATCAAGCATAAACACAAGTTGGCATATCAAAAAGTGATACCATAGCATTTTTCCTCCAGTCACGTAATGCTTAAAGATTTATGGCAGGATTGGCTTTTTTTTTCTCAGAAATGCTGCTTTTTCTAGAAACTGAAAATAAATTACATTTGAATATGCCACTACATTTAACAAATGAGTCGAGTATGCCTGGACTGGATTTCCTGTAATTACCGAATAAGTGTGTAGACTCTTAAGACAGATGGAAGCACCTGGGTGTCCTTCAAACATCTTTTAAAAGGCAACTGGCTCCCAGATTTTTTAATCTCACTATGGATAATACAAAGACTCAAGCAATGGATCAATGACCACGTGTACTTTAAAGAATATACAGTAATAGACATTCCCAAAGACGGATAATGAATCAAAGATCCTCATAATTTGCCAATTATGCTCATGTTGGCTCCTATTCCCAATATTCTAATTATTTAAAAAGTTGACATTTGACTTCATTAATTAAATAAAGTTGGGTAAAGTGGACTGTTGTTAATAGGACCAACAACACTATAGCGCAGTCTTTAAAGTTCTGTAATTAAGTCCAGTTGATTTTCAGTTTTGAATGCGTTGTTGTGCCAGAGGTTGGGTTCCGCAGCCAGTTTGAAATAGAGTCAAAGACTGACTAGCAGTTATTAGGCCAAAGGAACCTAAATAATTCCAGTGTAACAGGGCAGGGGCTGAGTGCAAAATGGCTAGCACTGCACAGCAAGCCAGCAAGCGTGCTCATCTGCATTTGTGCTTTTGAAGCTTTTAACCTCATTTTACTGATGGGATAGAATCCATACCAGCAGTGTATCACACAACACTGCCCATTACACCAGCACTCACTAAAGCTTGACTGTCTTAATATGTTTTTTAAACAAGACCATCAATTACCATTACTGCCTGTTCATCTGCATTCATCAAATAAAACACACTACACATTTTTTCATCAATACTTTTTTTAATGTCAGATATTATAAATATTCTCAATTTGATCAATATTTACATTTAGAAAATATTTTAAAATCTTGCGTCTGACATATTCCACCACACCATACAACTTGATTTCATAGTAAGTCCTACTAGTCTGAGACACAAGAAGTAAAATTACAGCAGGAAATGTTGCAAACAAGTGCTACATGGTAGCAAGAAAGTATCAAGTACAGAATAACGGTATTCTGAGGTCAAGTACAACTCCCCAAAATGGACTTCATCATTTTGAAACACAAAACAAGTTTATGCATACCTCACACTATTTTTTTCACTCTCTCTCTCTTAACTGCCAAATATATTAATCAACAAATCCTGGTTGATTTTAGAAGCACATATAACTAGAAAAATGTTCAACATTTACAATATGAGGCTATTATATGAAGTCCAGGACACCAAGATGATAGAAATAGTTCTTCTGTCAATTCCACCCACCCCCCCACAAAAGAGAAAAACTGTGTTCAGAAGGCATAAACATTATTGAGTCTTTCCTCATCAAACAGGACTCCAGGTCCCATAGAGTATGTTCTGAGACAATGCTTGACCTATTCTATCATAATGACGACCCTGTCAAGAGATTTGTGATAGTCCACTGCTGCCCTGTACACTTTTTGAGAACAAGCTGGAACCCAAACTCATTATCGGTGCTTTCCTGGAGCTCTAGACAACGCTTTGATTTTCTGTTCTGGATCGAACCTCCCTGAAAGAGAGCACATGGAGATATCAATGCGGGTTTTGCTCTGAGATCATGCCTGGTGGACCTTTGCCAGAGGCATCTAAAAATGTAAACAAACACTTTATTGAAAAGGGGAATCAAAATAAATATAGAAACAACAGTCAGAGAGACCTATTAGTGTTTTTAAGGACAGATACTATACCTAGTAGGTTCCTCATTGCCTTCATACCACATTAAACAGTCAACCAGATCATTACTGGGTGGTTATAGACCTAGGGCAGTAATGTGCACAGCGTCTACCACCATGGACATTGAAATCCACTTGTTTCTTTATTACTGAGCTGTTGGGCAGTTTTCATAATACAGGGTTTGGCATTTGTCTTTTATTTCTACATTGAACAGACTATTCCCTTTATCATCATAGCTCATATCATGTCATTTTTCCTTTCACATTATTTATTTATTTATTTTTGGCTGTTTTTGTTTTTCAAAACCTGTAACCCTACAGGGCAGTCAGCTCACAGACACTAACGGTATTGGAAGAGGATTCATTGTAAATGTCCAAATGAATCTTGAACTTTTTGGCAACACTGGACATATCCTCTAATATCCTTAGAGTTGACTGAATAAGTGTGTATGCACATGGATGTTGCTATAGCTCATTTAGATAGCTTTCCCATAGCTTTAAACATTCTCTAAATTGCCTTATGAAGGAGCTCTTTTGAGACAGATAATACATGAAATACATGTTTGGAACTGCAGAGGGGCTTCTTCAGTTGGCATAACACCACTGCATTCAAATTAGTACAATTAACAAAAAATGCAAAAATAATTTTTACAAACCAGAAATGCTGTGTAAAATATGTATTTTTTATTTTGTAAATAATATTTTGTCATCCACTCCTGCTCTCTTGTCATGGAGTATATACATTCATCTAACCTAGAATATTCTTAGTTTTTTTTTTTTTTTTTTTTTTTTTAACTCAAATCCAAATCCCATTGTGAGCTGATTTAACCATGATCACCATAGCAACCAGTGCTGGCACAGAGGCTTTCTTGGTTGATAAGAGATCCTCTGTTTTGTCAGATTGCCAGTATCCTTCACTCCCTTCTTAGGTCCTAGCAAAATACAGTTTCAAAGAATCAGATTTAGATAAAAAAAAAAAGGAATGGAATTGCAAATAGAAATGACTACTATAAATGTATTGTGGACACATTGTGTGCAGTTGTGTAGATTTCCAACATGTGTATTTTTAGAGAATACAGATATACTATCCCATCTGTGACTGTACTTTTGTAGATATCAAGAAACTATGCCTGTCTACATTATAATTGTAAATTGCTAGAATTCACTAGTTCAAGTTAACAAACTGAATCTGATGGAGGGTGAATTCTGAAAGCCTTGTCATGCGTTCAACATAATTCACCTGTCACAACCAGAGGCACATCAAAGCCTTGAGCACTTCTCTTGAAGATGAAATGCAGTTTGAATATTTTTTAAAACTGAACAGTTACTTCCTCACATTATAACAAATGTTCAAATAAAGTGTTCGTTTGCATTTCTTACAACCTTTTTTTTTAAATAGTCTTAGTTGATTTTATTATTTTAAGCTCTTAGTTAGATGTTATTTTTACATTTTTCCCCCAAATACCACTGTTTTACAATACCCCATCCCAAGAATAAACTACTTGCGATAACACAGACCAGTTGCTGTCTGCAGTGCTGGTGGATGATAAATCCTAGGAGGAAGACACTTCCTCGAGTCCACTTACCTCTCAAACCCACCATGTAGGAAACAAATGAAAAAAAACACTGGGAATGCCTGTGGTAGTTTATTTTTCTACTTATATGGTAATGTGATTTTGTTGGCCCTAGAAGACAAACACTGATACAAGTGGGTTGAAAATGAAGAAACAAGAAATTGTTGTAGTTCTATTTGTTAGTCATTTTTAAAGTTTTGCTATAAGCTTTCTTACATATGGAATGTCAATAGATCAACTCATTCGTATTTTACCAATATAATCTAGTTTTCTGTGCAGTTTTCCCATGACCAGAAAGTTAAATGCAAGTTAATATAGATAGACGCTATTTAATGTGAGTCTGGGTAAAAAAGGACTCAGATATGTGGGGGACAGTTCTTTCTCTTGTACAGCTGTAGACACTATGTGGGCCCAGGCTTCACTACAACTCGAGCAGAACGATTACTGATCAAATCACATTAAAAATCAGAAGCAGCAGACATCCAAGCTCAAATTTAATTGTGGTGAGTCGGGATTAAATTATGAAAAATTACAATTTAACTGTGCCTCGCGAGCCCAACAGAGGTCATTCAAAAGGTGGTGAGACATTTTTCACACTGAAAGCCTTCAGTCTTTAATGATTCATCTGCCCCGCGATTGTAAGTGTATACATAACCCTTGATAAATGTTTATCTTGTAAATGAAGATGTATATTGAGTATACATGAGAAAAGGACATCAATTCATTTTTTGTACTTATGTTTATGCAGACCTAGCAGTCCCGTGAGGTTCCAACATGATTTCAAAAGGCATGTGTTAACACACTAAGGTAAGGACTGGAAGGGTTAAAAAGGCCTTAATGCAGTCACCAAGTTACTTTAAATCAAGATGAAGTCTAAGGGGGGAATTGCACATCAAATTAGTTACCGCAACAATGATTAAAGTGAAATAATATCAAGGTAGGCTTGGAGTGATGGTTCAGGTGTCACTGCCCATCAATTCTGCTGCACTGCATATGTCTTCTATTGCTGATGTGTCTTCAGGCATTACTTCAACCTCCACCAAAGTTGTTCCAGTGAGTTTATAATTGCCTTCATTTACATTTTTGTTAATTTCCATTTGAACCCAAGGCCTTATTACCAACTTATTACCTACATAAAAATATTGACTCAAAACAAAAAAGCTAGATATTATGATTCATACATATTTGCTGCTTATTAGCATTTTTTTTATTTTGGTGTGGGACATATACAGTAATGGGTATTTAAAATAACTCCTCTCCCAATGTCAAACATATTTCAAACTGAAGGAAAAAAAAAAAATTCCTCACTATTCAAATCTACCAATTAATCTTTTAACAGATTAATTGAATGCTTATACCCATCCTGGGCAAGATTACATTTTTCACAGTTCTCTTCCCCAAAGCTGAACTCTCAAGTTAGCTAAGCAGTCGCTGACACATGTAAGCCCCAGAGGCTGCACTATGTGATTCTTCTGACTGCTGTGTGGATATTACTGAATGTTCAAATGCCAAAAGTTGATTTCAAATAAACAAAAATTAACTAAGTCACTGATACGCAGGAAATTACTGGACTAGATGCTGCAGACTCATTTTCCTGTATACCGGCAGACCAATAAAAAAAGTAATAGCCAATGTTGAGTAGTTCAGTTTTTATTTCCACACTCGGTACATTTTATATGACAATATGTCAGTGGAACTGGCTGCTGTTCATGGGTTTTTAACACGGTTACTGTACACAACTGATCCCTCTTTTTTCATGTTCAGTTTAACCTTTCGGAGCTTTTTTTTGTCAGCAATGTATCTAAAAATTTACCTACATCTTATGTATATGATTTATTATTTGTTCATTTTTACTGTCAAAACGATTAATTATTGTGCAGTTTATTATAAGCACCGTGGATCGTCTCAGCCAGTCAGATTCAACAATGAAACTAAGTGGTTTTAGAATCACAGAACCCTGACTTAGTCAGCAACTTAGTTTCAATGACAATCAGTGATGGAAATAAGACTCCTATTGCATAGCAGTTTTACCCATTCCAGATTTTAGTATAAGCCTGATTAGCCACACTGTGCAGATAACAATCTCAGGCATATCTTATGAAACGTGTAGTAAAAACAGGAATGGATCAAACTGCTATGCAATGGGGGTCTTATTTCCATTCCTATAATAGCATTAATAAAGCTGCAACAATTAAAATGCCTTTGCCATGGAGCATTTAACTGCCACCAGGTCAATTTACTAGTAGATAATGACGGATGGTAATGCATATGCATTGCAAAGGGCATTAGTAGTTCTAACCCACTAGCGGGGCTTGTCTGAAAGCAATATATAAAATATGTTTTATAATTATGTCCCTGTCATTTTCCATAGTAACTTTGTATATGGTATTTCCCTAGGTTTCTTATATCATCAGGTGAATGGAAACTGTAGTTGAATATAATGCATCCTGTAAAAGATGTGGTATAAAACTTCCAAATGTCCATAGGTAGATCGCCAATGCAACAAGTTTGTTAGAAACAAAATTGCCTGGCACATCTGTAAATTAAAAAGGAGCAAACGGTATCATAAGGTAGATAAGCTACCTCTATTGTAAATATCATTCTTCCATTTACTGTACACCCAGCTTCTGATTTTTTTTTTTTCAATAGCCTTTGGTAAAAAATGTTATAATGCCATTTCTCCTCCTCCATTTGTTGTGTACAGAAGTGACTTGGAATCTAAATTAGCTGTACACTGGTGATTTCAGAAACTGCATTTAAAATCATTTTGACTAACTAGCGACCTAGAGTTTCATTCCCTTCGTACAATTGAGTCTCACCCCACTCAGTCCTGTATGATATCAAAACAGATTATGCAAAGCTGACTTTGACAACTTTTGAAGATAATGAGAGGTGTTTTACTTTTTACTTTGTATTCAGCTAATATGGTAATGTTACAGCAGTTGAAAATAATACAATTAATAATATCAGGGATTGCTGGAAATAACCCTGGGGGGGTGGGGGGGGGGGGGGGGGGTGGGGGAGAGTAATCAAACTGCCATGCTTTTTATTTAAGACAACTGTTTACAAATATTCCAAATTTCTGCTTCTGTGATGAAACCAGTTGGCACTGAGGCAGAATGCATGACAGGAAGTACATTGAGTAGGTGAGCTTTAAAGTGAGTTCAAACGTTAATATTTCACCTGAATTAAGGACATTTTTCTCTCGGCTAGTGGTGAAGTTACAGATTCAAAATGAAATTCAAATTAGACTATGCTAAAATGTTTAAAGAAAACAGAACGAGGGACAGTGTCTCATTTATTGAGTGTCTTTGTATTAACCAAAGCATAAGGTGGCATACTCAAGCTCCATGATTATTATACGCAGTTAATAGCAGATATGGTAGTTGTGCTGTCTACACAGACAACTGTGAATTCTGGAGGCTCATTCAACAGCAGTTTATTCTGCTGTACATCCCACAGAAAGAGTCTGCATCAATGAGCAACTTGAGGTTTTAGTCAATAAATAACATTACCAATGTGTTCTCCTGCAGTGCTTTTTTTTTCTTTAACATTTCCAATAAAAATATCATGCTCCTAATTGATCACATTTGACTCAGTGGCACTAATGCATGATTAATAAACTACATTTCTCCTGAAAACCATTTAGGACTGAGATATTTAGGACTGGATGATCTGAAAATCGAAACACAGGGAGCATAAACTATTTATGAAAGTGGAAACTTGAAAGGACCGCTCTAATTTAATGTTAGTCCTTCTTTAAGGGCAGCCATCAATTACACAAAGGCGCTCTAATCTAAGTGATCATTAGATAATTAACAAGGTATTTATTGAGATTTATAACACTCATCCCCATAATTAAATACAGATTATACTTTGTATTCTTTTACCTTAAGCATTAGGAAAGAAAGACGTAGACATAGCTACTTATGTCATTAACTTTTATGCTTCAGTTTACCCCACTTTGTAGTTAATTAATAATTACTGTACTGTCAGAGCTGGCTGAGTGTCACGTATCTTTCCTAATTGTTTGACTTCGCTACAGAGGCACATGTAAAACTCTCATTATACACTCACAATATAGATAAAGAGGGCAATAGGAAAAGATATGCTTCACCCTTGTACTTTAACAACTGGAAGATAAATGGAAACCTAAAGAATTATGCAAACATTGCACTTTAGTTGTTTAGTTGACTTTTCCTTTCAGGAAAAAAAAACTAATTGAACAAAAGTCAATATATACGTCAAAGTTCGCAGCCGATTTTGCTCAATAATTATAAATGGTCAGAGATTGAATAGCCTACAGTACATCGCTGATCACCTACTTAGAACAAGACCATTGTTTTTCTCTGTATTTTATATAAGGTTTATAAAAGTACCGGGAAATGTAATGGTTTGATTTTATTCTGCCAAATAATTCATCTGCATCTCTTATTGGGCTTAACACAAGTAAAGGGATCCAGCTTGCTCCCCAATTCCATGGCAAAGTGCCCTGTGGCTCTCCATTATTATACTGTGGCAGATCGTTCTAGTAGTAATGTGCACTGTGACATTCCTTAATTGCACTGTAAATGCTACTCCTGCATCTCCTGATCCCATGACATACTGATACTGGGGTGATTCCCAACGACTTCGATCTCTGGGAGCACCCTATTGCAATCGCCAAGATGACCAGCTGAAAATAGATGATAAAAGCTACAGTTTTTGTAATCAGGATAACTGCAGTATTTTACGTTGCTTAATTTCTGGTTATTGCTTACCTGAGTAAACAGCCAATAGAGTTTCATCCTCTTTGCTTTGGCATAGCTGCACTCAATCAGCTTCAGCCTGCTGTTGACGTCCACCAGGCATTTATTGTCATCATCGTCTACTGTAGGACTCAGGACACCAACATGGAACTGCTGGCTACTGGTATAGTAAACATTCTGCAGTGAAAGAGACATCATATTGAGCAAAATATTGTCCAACACATTGATCTATTTTATCCCATATATAAAGAGCAGTCATCTGTAAATTGTCCCATACATTGTACTACACGTTTCACTGTAATAAAATACGCTGTAATTATGCTTATATGATTTCTTGCCATCTCATGGTCAGCAACATGTATAGCACGCAGGGTTTATATAACCCTGTAACAGTGAAGTCCCTGCCTCAAAAGGTTTCTGAGATGTGAGGCTTTGACACTGTGATGATGGCAGCTTTATAAAATGACTTGCACTAAAGGGTTAATTTTTCTTGTATAATACCCACAATTAAACTTGACAGAGAGTCATAGAATACAGCTGTGTACCGACTATGAAGCCAATGTCTTAAAGCAAAAGGTCTTTGTCATCTGGGAAAACACCTGACCCCAATACAGTGACCTTCTTGGGTCACAGGTCAGAGTGAGGGGAGTGGTCAGACTTTGTGTAACACTTCAACTGTGAGTTATTAGCATTCTGTACGTGTGGCAGTTCAAGCAGATTTTCAAATTCGTACAAGCTCTCACAGGGATGCTTAAAAACATTCACAAAGAAACACTTCTATTTGAATTTCACATTAATTCATAAATCCTATTTTTTCCTTATGGATAAAAAACATGTCAGTCTTTATAAAACACAGAATTGTAGCCAACACAAAAAATACAATAATGTTTGAAGATAAACACCGACTTCTGACAACAGCTGTCAACTACACAGCAGTTCTTCAGATGCACCTCTATCAAGACATGTTCATTAAAGGATTAAGATTAATCCTATCTTAATTTATCTGGAGTATAACATAGTGTACACTTGTGTGTCTTGTTCAACACAAATATTTGTGCATGAGTTTTGTCACGTCTTTTTTAATCATCATTTCATTTGTGATGTGTTAAATACCAGGAGACATTAATTCTCTGTGCTCTGATATAACAGCAGTTTAGTCCTGAAGTTAATCAAGTATGAACTGTGGAAGCCTGGATAATAAAATAAATACATTTTAAAAAAGCGTAGGCTTTTATTAACTCAATTGTATATCATACTGTGTACATGTAAGTATGTAATTCTGAGCACTAATCATGGGTTTTCAAAGTCTTATTAATAAAACAAAGTTTGATATTCATTGAACTTTCATTGACTTGCTAAAGAAGCCAACAACAGTCTTTTACCATTAAGAAATAAATATCACTGATGTTTCCATGCGAGCGTTACATTGTGTTGTGGTTAACAAAGGCTGCTATATTTGGGATCCAGTAGAAAAACAACAATTGCAATATTTTGACTTGTGACAATCGCAACTAGCTCAAATTGACAAGAGAATGACAAAGCTTGTCAGAAATATTCAAGAATGATAGACTAAACCCTCAGAATCTCAGCTTGAGTCAATAGTAATGGTGTCCATATTGTAAAAGCAGCCTGGTAATTTCTGGTAATTGACATAATAATCTTAAGAAATGCCATATCAGTGATGGCAATGTCATATATATATATATATATATATATATATATATATATATATATATATATATATATATATATATATAATATATATATGTTATAGATAACAAAAAGAAAATAGTCTGAACTACGGACTGCTTATGCAGTTTCTGTCCCGTTGTCTAATAAGATATCGCATGAAAAGACAGCTTTTACAAATGTTTCTATTAGTGGTTAAGCGACAGATCATCATGAATGAACAGGAGATTCGGAAGTGTCTTTTCCACTATGAAATTGTATCTGGAATTTTGACTGTGAAATTGTATTCATCGCAGAGCTGAACAAATACTGAACTTATTCTCATGGGCTTACGCTGCAGTATATGAATCCTAGACCTTCCTTATTCTGTCCTGTGTTGAAAACCATGCACTGTAGGAAGTGTGCTGACATAGAACAAGTCTAAAATGGATAGGTTAATCATCACACTTAGAATCCATGCACAACAGTAGAAATACTGTGTGCTCTGAATCTAGTCTATGGTCCCTGAGTTCGCCCTGGATTTTTTATCTTCGATGTGGTTAAACCAAGCCAGATACTATTCACTGAAAATACTCATGTTTATTAATTAGTACATTTCTACTTTGAAAGGTTCAGTAATTAAGGTCAAAACCTCTTTAACGATGTATGAGCTTCCAGGCAACAGCGTTTAATCAGAAATACTCAAGCGTTATCTAGGGGATAGGATCAAGAGGCACACAGGATAAGATAATAATGTGCACACAGATAAAAAGAGACTTCAGTAGACCTTGCATCTTTAAAATAGTCTTAAGATGCAGAGAAAATAATTGTAATGTGGCATCCTCAAGTTTATTCCTCCAAATTACAGTTCTCAAAGTTCAATCTCAAATCATTTTGTATATGCATTCAGACGTATTTCTGAATATACCTGTTGAAATACTTTAAAAATTTTTGCTCATTTGGTTGTTACTAGCTTACTGATCTCATCAAGCAGCTTCTTGAAGGATCTCAGGGTGTCAGCTTCAACATTATTGGGGAGTTGGTTCCAGACCAACAATTCTCTGTGTATTTGCATTCAGACGTATGAAGAATCTTTGTGTCTGCAATCAGTTTCCTGGTCTTTGTTTCTTTTTTCAGGCTGAAAAAGTCCCCTGGATCGACATTGTCAATACCTTTTAGAATTCTGAATGCTTGAATCAGATCGCAGCGTAATATTTTTTGTTCAAGACCGACTTGGATTCAATTCATTTAGCCTGTCTGCATATGACATGCCTTTTAAACCAGGAATAATTCTGGTCGCTCTTCTTTGCACTCTTTCTAGAGGAACAATATCCTTTTTGTAGTGAGGTGACCAGAACTGAACACAATATTCTAGATGAGATCTTACTAATGCATTATAAAGTTTTCCAGAATACCGCTACACATGACAGTACCACAGATTCTCCTTTATTTAAGGACAAACAATAGACATCTTTGCGTGCAATCCTTTCACAATTATAAAAACACTAATTTTTTTGCAAACCATTGCTTACAGAGGCTATTGCTATTACAGCCTGAATGATCAATAGTTAATATTGCATTCATGCTGTTGCATAAGAAGTTGCATTAAAAAGAACCCAACTAAATACCAGACCTCTAGTTTCAGTGTGTATTCAAAGAGGATGGAGGTGTTAGTCATCGGCTATAGACAATGAGCCTGGTTTTTAATTTAATGCCCTCCAGTGGCTGATGGTCTGGGTAACTCCAAGTTATATCTCTTCACTTGTTATCTACAAGACGAAGCATGATCTGAACTACACCAAAGATTCAACTGGAATGGAAAGAGATGATTCTGAATAAGCAACACTTCAGATTTTTAACATTGAGTTTCCCCAAAATGTGATTGTGTTTGTATTTTTTTTTTTTTTTTTATCTGTGAAGCACTTTTTCTTCTGAATCATAAAGTTGCTGCAGATCAATCTTGCCAGAACACTGCTGGTTTCCACAAAATATAAACAATATTACTTCTAATGTACAAAACATTTTTAGGACTTTTGCTTTTTTGTATCTTTTGGGGATGGCACACATTTTGGTTTCTGATTCACTTAAACATGATAAATATATAAATATTATTGAATAGAAACTTTTAACACTGCAGAATAAAAAAGACATGTGCAACTAGGGATGCCACATTTTTTTTGCACAAAACTATCACTGTCACGTACTGCTTAATGCAAACCCCAGTTTCGTGGGTAATAATATTCAAAAGGTTTACAGTTTTAACAAGGTCTGCTGTGTGGAGGCTAGTCGATGGTAGATTGTTGTAGAATCACTCTTTGTGGGGAAATATACATTAATGTTAATATTGATGTTACATCATGCAGCTTTTATACTTATGGCAAATATAACAGCAAGATCAGGTAAAAGAAAATACCTTCAAAAACTATTAACACAGGTTCATCAAAGCACCACGGCATTGAATAAGCCCATTTCGTAAAGTTCCCTCAATAATTTTAGAAGCCATCCCAGAGCTGCAAAGCTCAATTTAAACATCACCCCAGGAGATAATTTGACCAGTAATACCTTGTCAGAGAGTTGAATCGATTTGAACAATTGCAGCAACACACAAGGCTTGCCTGTTCAATTATTTATGACTTGTGAATCACTGTGACCAGAATATTTAGCGATCTGTCAATGGCAGTGGACTGTCGCTGTGAAATAACACATTCTAAAGAGGAAAATACTTAAACATAACTGCACTAAAACGATTATGTCCTTAGTCAACCAGAAATGTACATCAATGTGTTTTGTATTAATGCTACAGTGAAAATACTAGAAATAGGTTTTCTGATAAACTAAAGTGATAGTGGAATCATGTTCCTATTCCAAATGTTGGCAAACCTGTTATTTCTTCAGTACAGATGGTGGTGGTTAATATTGTAGCTTTTTTCTGTTTTCAACCTGCAAGCTTTGCCTTATTTACAAAGCCTGTTCTTTATATGATAGGGAAATGCGCCTTTTCTATTTTGAAAAAACAATAACAAATTGCTTGTACCCGAGTCCCACATAAAATGTTTCATTTCGGTTTCTTGAGTAAATAATATAGACTTCCAATCTAGATGTTATCTGAAGAAACAAGTTTGTATGGCGTGTTCTGCGTCTGCTTTAGAATATTGTGTCCAGTCACCCTGGTAACGCACCAAAGCTAAATCAAGCACAGTATCCTTTCTGCTCTGATTCTTGTAAGTTCTGGAGCATGGGGTAATTCAATAGATATATGCTTTTATTGGAACGAAAACACTGAGGAACCTTCACTGGAAACAATCAGCATATTAAACTGTATATATTTTCTCTGTTTGTCTTTTTATCCTAAGGAGAAGGAGAAGTTAAATTATTGATTTGAGTAATTTCTTTCTAGCTTTAAACTTCAAAATAGGGATCTATTAGGGCTTAATGAAAGGCACCCATCTTTTCAGAGACAGATTCTTATGCTGTATCATGTCTGTATAATAACTGTTTGGCATTAGTTGTGTAGCCACACTAAAGACATTCCTAGACTAACCCAGCACAGTGAGTACAAAGTCACATCATGAAGAGGAAAATGCAAGAATATGTAGTGGTGATGTCAGGCTAGGAAGAACACGGGATACAGACAGGACTGGTGAGCTGGTTATCAAAGTTTTAAACAGAAAACAGAACACTTTCGTAAAAACAAACGGCGATTTGGCCAAAACAGACCAAAAAAAACAAGCAGACACTAACAAACAGGGACGAACACTAAATACACAAGTATCATGCTGGCCCTCCAGCATGATAGCGATTCTTATTTTCTTTCCTGCTCTTTCTTTCATTCTTTCTTTCAATCGCCTCTCTCTCTCTCACCCGTTCTTTCACACCCCATCCTACAGACATTTACACAACTGGAAAGTTCATGGGAATTGCAACTTTTCTATTCAAAGTGGTTTATCTTATTATTTACAGCAGGTGGGAAAAAAAACACTGTCTAATCAGTCACACAAGGCTAGCTTAATAACACAAATGTGTGTGGTACACGTCAGGTGTGAATTTGTTTCTGTGCCATGCCTGTATAGTACTGTATACAAATGAAAGTATTTTAATGTGATGAATGACTTGTATTTTAAAACCATTAAGAACATTATAATCAATTAAAACTACATAACAGGGTAATTAGGATTATATACAGTATTAACAACCAAAGACTCTCAGGTTGTCATAAAACCTATTCAGTTTTCCCCTGGTCTTCTTGTAGTAGATGTTTATTGTATCAGTTCTTGTTTATAACATTCTCCATTAGTAAAGAACTGCTTCAGTGATTTCCTTTGTAAGCAAGTACAGATAAAATGCTCATTTGTCCTTCTAATCCCTTTGCAATTAACACAGGCAGTGTTACTTAAATAATGTGATCCTGTTCCTCTCAATTTTGACATCCATTTATATTCATGGGTTCTGCAAGCCAAGACTGGTAGAAAGAGTCAAGATTTAATAAGTTCAATGGCTGACAGTGTAAAATACCCCTTAACCTAGAATCGTCTGATAAAATAGGCTTAAAGCAGAGCTGCTGGGGAAAAAACAAAACAAAAACATAATTCAATTCAAATTTGATTTGCCATTTCCTTTTTCTCTGTTGCAATTACAGCATTCTGCCACTGGGTCGCACTGCACAAACATTTGATCAGAGGGTGGCATGTTGTCCAGTGCAAAACACCATCTGGATCAAAAGTAAAAAGACTGGAAATTTAATATTAGACATCTTTGCTGAGAGCTAACAGCTTTCCACATTTGCATGGTATAAATCAATTCACTAATAGCTTTAATGCAAGTTTTTTTTTTATGTACTGAAGAACTGCATTTGTTACTGTGATTGATTAACTGAGCACAAACAAAATGCTAAAGAAGCTGCAGTTTGTTTCTTACACTATTTTAGGATATTGGGATTTCCACTGTACACAGAAACATACATATTACTGTAATCTTTACTGCTATTACATCTTTCAAACCCTTCAGGGTTGAAATGTGATTATTATTTGCGGCAAAATGCTTATTCTGTAGTGGATGTAAAATAAAAATTGTACGTGTTTCTAAGGTAGTCTGTAGCTGTGGTCTTTTTTTTTTTTAGATTCACTTTGGTGCTCCTGAAACTTTTTGGATTGTCATCATGAGAGGCTCAAGTTCTCTCACAGAGCATATGGAGCTCCAACAGGGACCCACATTGTCCAAAGTGCATGCATCAGACATGCTAAGGGTGGTTCCCTCTCTTGTATGGAGAGTAAGCAGTTTTGTCTTTATGCCCAGTAACTGTTTCTTTGTGACAGTCTCATCACAGCATCCTACAAGTTCTGCTATATATATATATATATATATATATATATATATATATATATATATATATATATATATATATATATAAGGCATAATTCAGTTGGCATCACTCTGCAGGAGAACAACATTATCACAGTTAATGAGAACCCATTCTCAGTGATTTGATCTAGTTAAATAAAATAATTTATTATTTGACTGAAGACTAATTCAATCCAATTTCAAATGTATCAAGCGAGGCCTGATAGCTACTCTTTATCCTTCCAATTACAGGACAAACATTGAAAATATTCTCGTACAAAAAAAAATAAAATGGTTAGGAAACGTACACCTCCTAAAAACTCATTATACACCACTCACAATATCCCAAGTGTAGGACATTCTTTGCAGAGATAGTTCACACTGTGACACTTGCTGGTGCTTTTAAATTACACATTCGGAAGACAAATGCATGAAAACAGCTTCATTATAAGAAGATGGTACAAAGTCAAATCAAATGTGCTATCAAGGACTTTGGAGAACGAACTGCAAGATTCCACCTCGTGTTACTAAATTAGCTTTGGCCTAATCTCAAGTCAACTCTCAAATCACCCAGACCAGAAAAGCAAACCAATGAATAACTTGAAACAGCTAACTGACAAGCTATATATATATACACACACACACAAAACTGGCATTGTATACAAATGCTGTGTAATTATTAACTTTCAAACCACTAAACACTTACAGTAGCTGACATAACAGAAGAAGAATATCCTCAAGTTGTTTGAAACTATTGCTGTCAGAGATGACTCTGGTCATGTGAACTATGTCTGCCTGTCTGCTCTCAGCTAACAAGGACTAATGAACAACAACTCTTCTGGAATAAAGGACAATTACCAAATAGAAATATTATTCTGCAATAAAACCACATAAATCCTAGCACAGTCCACGGATACACTAAAAGTGTCAGAATAAGACTTGGTAGAATTTAAACTCAAGTCCAGATAGAATTTTGATGGGGTATCTTGGGATTGCTTTGTGACAAAATGTTTGCTGCCTCTCAATATTTGTTTACCCAGAGCCTAAAAGAAATATAATTAGGGACAACTGCTTGCGATTTTGAAAAACAAAATGAAAAAAGATATAGTTTTGCATTGTATCAATTTATCTGTCATTTCCATCAAGCTACCCATGGCCTGAAGTCAACCTTCTACCTAACTGTTTCGGCCCAGTACTTTCAGTTTATTCGGAGAGTAAACAGAGGTTTTAAAGAGACTGGCAGTTCAAGAAAATGTATCATTTTCTGACAAATAAATGAGTAATTGCAGAGACAAGGACACGGAATGACATTCTGTTTCATAATGTTTGGTCTTTTGATGATTTGCATCTGTCAAAAACAAGACTTAAAATGCAACTATTGTATTAGCCCAGACAACCAGAACACTAGTTTTCTGTGGAACTGGCCCTTCTGCTAATTGAATACTATTTTTGTTGTTTATTTTAGCTCCAGGGAATACTGCAAAGCCTAACAGCACACAGACCCTACTATAAATTATCTGTTTCACCCTGTGGGATGGATTTAGTGAAACAAAAAAAAAAAAAAAAAGATGAATGTTCTCATTTTGCTAAATACCTCAGTCATAATCCTTGATCTATAAATAGCATGTTTTTTTTTTTTCCCCCATGCTTTGCATTTCATAAGATCTATATGAAATTACCCTTAAAACAACCAGAGGGTAGGAAACTATAGAGCTGTCCTGTCCACTGGGTATTTGCTGGCTGGGAGTCTCAGTCTGTCTCACCGAAATTGTGGCATAATACAGGGATTCATATTTTCCTCTAAAAGAGACGCTGTCCATCAGATGGTGGATTGGAGCAGGCTTCAGAGGTGTGTCTTCAGAAGTGTTTTGAAAACAGGTAAGAACAACAGGGGCAGTTATTGGATACTGAAGCTCTAATTTCAAGTTCATTTAAAACTTTTAAGAAATGCTACTGCTATTTAGCATTACCTTTGCCCTGAAAGCGATGGTAATCAAGTTCCTGACAACTGTAACTGATGTGTGGATCCACATGGTCTTGGAATTCTGAGTGCAGAAACTTCAGCATCCATTCTTTGGAAGCTATTCAAGCTTTCCAATGTCATTTTAAAAGATGTCTTCACTTTAAGTTATAAATCCTCAGATCTCTCTCCCCTGTTGAGAATTTCAGCCGGTCAAAGTTGGTTGAATGGGATTTCATCTGGTCACATGATTATCAAATTGACAAGATTTCAACAAGATGTAAGTGCTCATATGGTAAAGCAAGGACTTCCATTACTTTAATGTGTATACAGATTATCTGCTAATATATCATTTGACACTTGGCTTGTCAGATGAAGGGATTTTGTTTTTATATAACCCATGTTCAGAAGTCTCAGGATGGATAAAGCACCCACTGCAAGGCTAGCATGCTTGCACAATTACACACGAGTGTGTACTATAACCCTACAGACTGACTGGGGTGCTGGATCTAGCGTTTACTCACGACTCTAGCAGCAGTCACCCAAGAACAAAAATCTACACCAGAATACTCAGCCTCACTAGGCAAAGTGACATTTCTGAAATATTGCAAGCTTTGAAACTGTAATGACAGCGTTTTAATTAAGCACTGAACAAAATCCCATGCCAACACAATAGACAAGATTCACGAAGCATTCATTCTGCGCAGCATTTACATAATTTCCAAATGGGAGAGAAACTGTTACTGTTACAAATATAGGAAACAAAACGGTTTCAAACGTGTTAAGGCTGAATGAATTTGGCTTGATATATTTAAAGAATTCCAATAACATAGAATGTTCTTTAGATATGTCTTCTAAGGCTGCCATCTTTAAATGTCTTTAAACTTCCCCATGTGGTTTACCATTGTACAGAAAATCTATAAACTAACATTAAGCACCTGATCAGTCTGTGTTGCATTGCAATCACATACTGACTCAATGGCATTGCAGTTGATTATAAAACAACCTAGCTTTTTTTTTTCCGCACAAGGACTGGCTGTAAATTTATTTTTCTTTGCATACCAGATGTGCCAGCACTGGTTTATAAAAAACTGTTAAAAAAAATGGCCTAACTGAAAAAGGCAGGCAAAGTTCAGTTATGAGTTACTGTTTCAAATGACTACATATAACCAACCTCTGCTAATAATTAAGAAAAAAAAGGGTTTATTGCCCAGATAATATTTTAGTTTTTTAAAATTTATTTTAATTTGGAATCGCTATATTATTTTCTCGTTTTTTCTCCCCAATTTGGAAAGCCCAATCATTTTTTTTATTTCAACCTGGCTCACCGCTGCCACCCAACGCTGACTCGGGAGAGACAAAGACGAACACATGGGTCCTCTGAAACCTGTGCCATCAGCCGTCTGCTGCTCTTCAATCTGCAGGCCTACCATGCAGCTACCTCAGAGCTACAGTGTTGGAGGACCTCGCAGCTCTGGGCAGCTTACAGGCAAGCCTGCAGGCGCCCGGCCAGACTACAGGGGTCGCTGGTGCAAGGTGAGCCGAGGACACCCTGGCCGACCTATGCCCTCCCTACCCGGGCCAATTTACAAAAAAAAATGACATCTTGTTAAATGAATGAGAAAGTTCCCCAGTGGCTGACCACAGAGATACTGTTGTGATGAGCTGAAGCTAGTTATACGCTCAGAACACCTGTTTCACATAGCAATCACCATTGAATAAAACTCTAAGGACCTTTAAATAGAAGTGCAACTTGCAAGGCAGGATTCTTTTAGACACACAGACACTGACCTGAGGAGTCATTCCATGGCAGATGTACACGATTGGAATGTTATCTGTGTCTGGCCCTTGATCAAGGCACAAGTCACTTTTGAGGGAATTCTTCAGCTGACAAAAAAAAAAAAAATGCAATGAACACAGTTAATGTTATTGATATCATATCACATTTCTCATCTTTGTTGTCGTCTCTAACACACCGTAATCACGGCCGAGAATAAGGGTGATTAAGGTATTAGTTCAAAGCTGGACGCATTCAAAGCTTCTCATTGGTTTTGGCCTTGGGTCCCCTGTTTATTCTTTGGTTTTGAAAAGCACAAATTGGTTTATCATAGTGCTCTGAAATACCATTAGTTCTCTGCCGGGATAAGAGCCAAATACAAATTCTAAACAAAATGGGTCCCACTCCCCTTCAATTAAAGCCGATCGCTAGGCCTTGCGTACATTTAAGACCATGTACTGGCCATATATTGGTCATAGACTTTCTTACTAATCAACTACAGTAAATACCGATCAACACACTGATCTGTGACTGCTAAATCCACCTATTTGCCAGCAGGCTGAGACATTATCACTTGACTGTAAAAATGTATCACTTGACTGTAAATGCAGCAGAAAGAGAGCTAACTGACAAAGCCTTAAATAGTTAAGAAGAATGTGACCATTGTCTATCAATACCATGTTTACGTCAGGAAGCTGACATCCCTATACAGGGGTACCATATATTAGTTACTGTCAGTTCTGAACAACATCTTAGGCCTTCTGCTTGTTAGGAGATATTGGCTTCACCTCTAGGATCAGGTTCAGTGAATACACTACTTACATATGCCACACTTGGAGTTGTGTATACATCTTGAGAAGCACTTGTCCAATTAAAATTAATAAAGACTCTCTTTAGCACATTTTCTTGATTATGGCATAATATGGGGGCATATGGAGCCAGTCTGTCAGTCCAACTGTCTGTATTGTATATCACTTACATAAACAGTACCTAGAATAGCGCTTGCAGCTGTAGCGTGGGATGAGTCTCGCTGATATATTATTACTTGTGGTAAGCGATTGCTGATTAGAAATGACCCATATATGCAGGTAGAATCTGACATCTTGCCAAATGATGCCCATCTCTTGGTCAGCAATATCCAGCCCCCTTCTATCTGTCAGTACTGATCAGCAGAATGCATCTCTTCAAGTGTGCCGTTTAATGAATGTTTGGAATCCGATCACATTGCCACACAAAAGGTCTTATCTCATCTGCATATGGATAACAAATGGATGGCCAACCAATAATTCGTGTTCAAAACCACAATATTTATGTCATTACCATATGATCTAGAGGGATGTTCAAACACTTTTAAAAACTGCCCAAACTAAATGTTATCAATTTGAGTCCAAAATCATGCATAAGGTCACCATGAGATTGTACTGCTCTCATGTGTATGTGCAAAACAATGTCAATTCCAAGTTCCCTATCAACTGAAAGTCTCTGTACAGTATAAATGTACCAGTACGTGTGACACCTCCACTATATCTGTGTTGCTGTGGATTGCCTTTTTAATATTAAGGCAAACAGTCCATCTAACACTATCTGTATTTATGAATCTCTGGGGCATATAAAATAGGATAATTATACGATGGCT
Source organism: Polyodon spathula (assembly GCF_017654505.1). NCBI lineage: Eukaryota > Metazoa > Chordata > Actinopteri > Acipenseriformes > Polyodontidae > Polyodon > Polyodon spathula. The sequence continues at coordinate 5,679,967 of NC_054550.1, read as the reverse complement.
ATTACTTTATGTGGATGATTTTGATAAATAGTCTAATAAAAAAATAAATAAACTGCAGAGTTATTTTCATTAATTACTTTGCCGAGATGGTGGCAAGACAGGCAACAGGCCATTAGGCCAAGGCTCTGTGACAGAACTGCTGAGTCATAATTTCTAATTAAGAAAACTGTACGGTGCTAATCACTGTCTTCCAAACAAACTGACCTGTTCTTCCACTACAAGCCAACAATGCTTAATTGCAAGTCTGGTGCAATCCCACAACATATTGCTCATAGGCTCACCAAGGACCCATGCAGGATGTTAACAAATCATATGTACTGTAACTGTGTATATTCAGTCATTTGATGTAGCTCATTTCTGTTGGCTTGCATTTGGATTTATTGTATTACTTGCAGTTCTTTGCAGTCTGCAGCACACATGTTTATCAGAAAAAAAGGGGGATAATTCACAAATATGTGTCAGGCTCAAAATACGTGCATAATAAATATCAATTTAAGTCAGTCTAATTGCCTAACCTTCCAGAGTAAGACCATGCACAGTTCTGCATATCTGTGTAAACTATGGCAGGTTTTACTCATAATTCAGGTCGCTGTATTTGGCCTCCTGGAGCAGGCATATTTATTGTATGCTCTTATGAGCAAGCTTTCACAGACTGATGCTTGCTTGGTAAATAAACACTGCTTGCACACACCAGACAGCGTTTCCAGCTTATCAGATGTATCTCTTTCAGTTTTGTGATACAATGTCTATATAGAGTATAAAAACTCACTAACAGCAACAGAATGAATCAGAGATGCAATTTATTTTTTGTTAAACCAAAGCCGAGTAAGCAGACTGTGGCCTGAAGGCTCAGAGCAATTTTAAGTCTGATGATCCAACAACTAAAGGCGCTACACAAGGTATAAAAAGGTGCCTTACCACCCCATAGGCAATGGTGTCTGTGTACATCCTCATCTCGGAGTAAATGTTGACAAGGTACCATCGGAACGTCTTGCACTGCAGCCTCTTCCTGAGGGCCTTCCTCTCTGAAATATCACCGATGTCAATCCCAGAGTCCTAGGTTAGCAAAACAACAGTTTAACTTTTTTTAAATGAAAAGGGGGTAGGAACTGATTCATGGTTTGCTGCTGTGTTTAAGAGGGTACTCATCACGACAATGCAGATTGTCGGTGTCACAAGATGGAGAGCAGTCTTTTTGCAGTACAGGTGTGTGGGGAGGGGTGGGGTGGGGGGGCGAGTTTGCCATCATTCGTAACCCCCCAGAAATCCTCATCAGTATTTATAGAGCTTTTTTGCATGATGTTACTACAATTTATAACTCGCTTACTCAATGAAGTCTTATTATACTGGAAATGACAGCGTGTGTTTCTAGGTGTGTGCATGCTGGTCTTGGGCTTTATTTCAACGAATACAATTGAATTTAAAAAATGCATGCCATTTCATTCTTTCCCCTTTTTCTGATTTGGAGAGATTCATGTCCACTGTGAGCTCTGCTGTGAGCAGCCTGTGTTCAGTTCTCTCAGGCCTTGCCAACAGAAAGAATGCATTCACAACAAGCTCTGCTGGGTATGTAATGCCTGTTCAATCTGTCTGACAGCTCAACATCATTTAGTCGTTTGCCAGTTGGGAATGGATCTGAACTCCTGTCTGGAGGAGGTCACTTTACTGGCAGTGGTTGTGAAATAGCTCCCTGTTCTCCAGCCACTGACTGCTTGAGATCCAGCCCTGGTGTGGGCAAATGAGGGGTTAACAACCTCAATAAAGTACTACTACTACTACTACTAATAATAATAATAATAATAATAATAATAATAATAACAACTTTCAGTCCTATGTAACTTGACAGGAAGACTATTTGCTGGTTTTGTTTCCTAGACATGCAATGTTGAAAGAGTTAAACACAATATTGTCTTATTAGTTATACTGAACAGTTCATATCTGATGCAAGAAGCATTACTTGCAACAGAAGGGATGCACATGTTGTCCTCTTTCATTAGGGCAGTTATTAAAGCCTATTATTCAGTGTAGAGTAACAGGTGATGCTTCAGAGATTTATTTCTTTACAATAAATCTTTTTTTGTAATATTCCTTCTGGTGCAATGCAATTGGACTGTCTTAATTTACCCAAGCACTATGCTAGCCCATAGATAATTATGTTTAATATAATAAATGGGCTACTTCAAGATGCAGCAAACTAGCACATTTAGAAAGAAGGTGTCTCATTACAAAGTAAGCTGTGCTTTTTCAAAGCAGTGCCAGTAATGACGTTTAAACGATTAACATTCCTAGACACTGAATGCCAGTAATGTGGCACAACTGACCTGCAATTTACAATCAGGAGTTATTTAATGTCAGAAATGGATTCCTTGATACTGGAGATGGACTAGTTTGTAGATTACATTTCCGGTGCCAGGCTAAGCCTGGGAGAAGCCCTCTTTTTATATCTTTACTAGTAAGCACTTGTTTGGCATCATTATGCAGACACTACGCATAATGCAAAAGTGAATCTTTAAAAAATCTTATATACACACACACACACACACACACACATATATATATATATATATATATATATATATATATATATATATATATATATATATATATATATATATATATATACACACACACACACACGTTTTTATTTTATCTACTGATTTAAAGATTTTTTTTACATTTTTTTTAGCTGTATAACTCCAGTAAATCCTTGGGGCCAGTGGATTCCAATTTAATGACAAATATAAAACAAAACATTAATTAAATCAACTGTATATTTTAAATAGTGTCCCAAACATTACTGAAATGTGGTTTTACCTCAAATATGCCATGTTTTCTGGAAGGTAAATTACTAAACGCCATTCAGGACTTATTTGATTGATTAAGAGTTAAGTGAGCTTGTTAAACATGCTAATTACAGCAATCAGATTGTTATGACTACATACCCATTATATATGTATTTTATTTTATTTTTATTATATTTTATGGCTCATTCAATATGAATTGTAGACTCTTTGTGTGACATGCTGCATCTATGGGAATAATTGCATGAAACAGATTTGATTATTTTCTTTGGGACAAAGGAATCCAGTTCACCTAGCATTAAACAATGATGTATAAACTAAAAGTACATGATGTCGTCTAACAAAAAAAGTCTGTTGAATATAAATGAATCCATCATTAAAAAAATTATCTTTTCAATGCGAGTAATTCAGAGTCAATCGTAACACGAATTAAAGCAAACCAGAAGCTCTATTTGAAACAAGCTTGCTAGCTGATCAGATGAGCAACGAGCAATTAATCAACCGAAAATTAACTTGTCATTCATTGTAGAGCAGCTGTAATTGAAATTTAGGCTCAGGGACGTACCAAGAGCTGTTCGGGCATAATTCAAGGCAGTGTAGTCATGAAGAACGGTAAGAAATAAAATGTTACCTTACCAACTCTAAATAGCTTGATGCTTAGTATTTCTGACTGTGGATTTGAAAGTTATCAGTCAGATCAGTGTCCAGGGGTTAACTTAATCTAGGAAATCTCAAATCTGTACTATGGGGCAGAAGAGATACATACAAATCCTATTGGGCGAGTAGAAACAGGGGCATGAGCAGGGCAAAGGATCCCTGATTGTGATGACATATGGAACATTTATGTACAGTATAGGATGACGCACCTTATTGATCAGCTTACCTTAGAGTAATTACACACATTTTGCACTAAGTGAAAGAAGTATAATCAAAGTTGCTTTTATTACTGTTATATTTAAGACACCAAACTCCTTACAGGGGAAACAAATATACTTTCTGCATCCCAATTCTATCAGGTCTGATGTCCCGAAGCTACTAGAAATCTAGGTACAAACCCATGAGGTGTGTAATGTATGGCACCTGTACTGTATCTCCATTGTCACAATAGAGGCACCTCTTGTTTTTGCTTTGAATAACCGGATCCAACAAAACATTGTACTTCATTCTATTCCCAGTACCTTCACATATGTATCACAGGGTATGCGGTGCCTAGCTGGGGAATAACAGACTTACCTCCTGGGGTATGTTCCATGCCATGTAGACATGGCTTTTGAACTCATCCATCCAAACCTCTGCCACTCTCAAAGCATTTCTTCTAACGTGACCTGTCAGGTCTTCAGTGTATGGTTTGTGGGCCCTCTCTATGTGAGCAATCCTGGAGCAAGGGAGGACCTCCACGCTGCCCCCACACTGCCACACCTGGTAATGACAACATTTTTTTTTTTCATTTTTTTAATAATAATAAAAAAAATGTATACAACACTTTGAATGGTAATCTATTATCCTAAAAGATAATAAAGGGTCTCAAGGCAACAAAAAGGAGATGTTTATGTAAAGAACATAAACCAGAGGAGATCGTCACTGACATCTACAGAAATGCGGATTGTGATTTTTTAAAAATTTTTAAATGATTTTTATATGTTATTGCCTTTTCAGTGTTTATTTAAAATGTTTTCAGTTTGGTCAAAAACATGGGTGTCGATAAAGCCCGATCATCCATTTTGTATAATGATCATGGCCAGTTTTTAGATTTGTAAGGGCTAAAAAAAAAAAAAAAAGTGTATTTTTCAAAGTAGACGAGAACATGGTACTTGGAAGAAAAGAACACTTCTGAGCATGATTAGGATGTCATTCAAATGATACTGCCCTCAGGCTTGCAAAATGCTACATTTTACTTTCAGCCACCTGAAATGTAACAAGGACCTCGGATAATGAAACTTGTAAGGCAGCTATACCGTCCAACGCTCTCACACCAAGAAATCTGCATACTTCCACAGGAGATAATTACAGAGCTGTTACTGCTCGATACGTTGGTGCTAATGTGTAATTAACTCCTGGTGCTCCTTATATCCAGTTAACCTCATTCTTCATATCTGAGAGCATAAATACAGTATGTAATTAATCAGCTCTGTGAGGCAGCTACAGTGAACATGTTAGCAATGCTTCTTGACAAACCTGTATTTACCCTTGTCGGCCATCTGCTCGTATTAATAGTTAAATCAGTAAACTGGTCTTTGACTCTAGCATAAATAACTGATAATCTGCTTCCACTTTCAATCGCTTCAGTTGATACAAAATGACTCCAGGCCATTCATTAAAACAAGAGGTGCAATTTCAGACTTGTGACTGGGATGAACTTAATCACATCTTCTGCACTATGAGGCAGTGATCATCTTTTGGGATCAATTTTGTTTGATTTACTGGATCTCAAAAGATGATCACTGCCTCATAGTGCATAAGAGGCCACACTCAAGTGGGTAATCACAACCATACTGCAGAGGGGACATACATTGCTACAGGTAACTATTAGAAGAGCTTTGATCCTTAATTAAATATAGAAACAAAGACATTGTCTATAGGGGAGGTCACTTTTCCAATGCGCTAATTTAATGTAATTCTGACTTGGTGGTTGTTTGGATGACTAATGCTGTTTTAACATCTGCACCGTTAAGACAAGCTTTAAGAAAAGTTCTTCTCATCCAATATGCAACTAGCTATTAACAAAATTTCCACGTCAGCATATAGAAGTAAAGAGGATTGGTATCAACGTTGTTCGTCAAGCACCGATATGCATCCTCGTCATACAGTATGAATGCTCATTACCACCTCCTCCTTCAAAGCGGTTTGGAGAGACCTAGTTCTGCTAACTGGGTCTGACACAAGTCCCAATTCAAATGGGTACTTATGGGAACAAGCATGACTGATTTTGAAATGCTTTCCAATTGGTCCAGGTGGTAGATGGAAAAGCAACATTCGATGCTCAGGGTCACAGCTGTCTTTATGAGTAAATCATGACTGAAAGCAGCACTTTGGTACTCTGCCCATAATTCACAAAAACAAAAGTCTAAACAATACTTTCATATCAAGGTTAATGTGGTAAATAAGCTTTCCGCCACATACATTAAAGTGCGGTCTTAAAAAAATATAGCGGGGAAACCGGTAATTTTCTTGTCTTAATGCTAGGACACAACTTTCAACATGGAGGGGTCATAATTCTAGTTGACAGGACTATTCAAATGCTTACATCTGATGATCAAAATATCAGTATGGCAAAAATGAGTTTCCTCCAGCCATTGAAAAAAGGCCCAATTACTCAAGCTGTGCTCAATACAAGTGAAAGAATCTTAAATCGCAAGCCAATGGGCTGACACAAAGTTAAAACTTTAAAAGCTCACAATGCCATCTGTCTCTGGTAGGCTTGCCCTTCCTAAAGGGGATAGCGGACAATGTTAATGCACAGGAACTTATTAATTGTCACAATGCAGTGAGCAACTTCTTTGCATAAAGATAAAAGGAAACGTGGGACTACTTCCATAGAATAAAGGACCCAGTCATTGCAGCACAAATATACAAAGGACACCATGTGAAAGAAGCAGTCATTGTTGGTATTGATTAATGTCTGTCTGGTGCATCCTAATTTGTTTTGACTTGTGAAATCTATTTCAGCGTTCTTGTCAAGAGCAAGCCTTTCTTTGGTATATGTTTTTGTGCCGACCTTCCCCCCACTTCTGCTACTACTGTACACTGTTCCACGTACGCACTCATTTTCAAACTCTACGCCCGCTTTGAGTCTAATTTTTAATTTAGATAGAATCTCTGCTTGCTTGTGAAATCCATCGGACCGTGGAGTCTGTTGACATCCCTCCAAGTGTTTTCTTTGCCACTGTTACTGCAAATTGGAAAATAAATGTACAGCTAGACCCCGTTGTTTCTTCAATGGCCACACAGTGTCTGCTCATGATCAATTAATTGTAGGTAACTCTGAAGGTTTCACCTGTTTTCAGCTTACAAAGCTTACAGCACAGCATTCTTTTGAAGACTTTAAAAACTACAAATCAGTGAAAAAGTAGTCATGACTTCCTCTTAGCATATTTGTTGAGATTGTCAAAATGAAGGGAAATTGTTATATGATAAAAAAAAGAAAGTTTCAATATGTGAAACAGAAAATAAAACTCAAACATATCAATATGAATCCAGGCAAGTGATGTATCTGGTGTGTCTGGACTCACTGCAGTAGAAATCCATTATACAAATATTCACAGCAGTGATTATAAGGGTCAATGCAGGTATTGAGTACAGAAAGTGATTCTTTTAATCCTAGAATTCCTAAACTAAAACAAGGCACATGAGCAGCCTGGCAAGTCAACTTAAGAAGAGTAGGTATCCATGAACTATTGAAACTTCCCAGAAAAAAAGAAACCAAAAAACATGAAGAAAACAGATTGCGCTGCAATGACTGCCATTATCACAAGAGCATTATCATACTTTCATCGGAGCGAAAGATTGCAAAATTACTTTGCATGTTTCTAATCCTTTACTAGGGCTCTAACGAAGGGTGCATTTTGACCTTCAAAGGTTCGGCACACATTACTGAAAAAAGGTTCAAACCTTCAATGGCACTAATTTGCATAATTTACTGGTGACGTCATCATAGCTACTAGTTTATATTTAATTGAACATCCTATTATTTTACAGGTAATCCATATAATTGGATTAAAACATTTGGATTAAAAAACAACATGTTCTATAGAACAGTAATCATGTTTTTATAATTTAAATAAAAATGCACGTTTATGTACACGTAATTGATGCTTGAGATATATACAGTACTAATGCATTGCATCAGCACCTTATTGTGGCCAATTAAAATAACTGCAGCTGACTTATTCAAAAACAAAGCTTTATTTAACAGTCACCGTTCCAAGTAGGTTATCAGTCACATTTTACTACTATTACTCCTCCTCTTCCTCCTCCTGGTCTTGCTAGACTAGCCATCTACAAGCATAAGATCACCGGGAGGGTCTCTTTGACTGTGGAGCCATGTTCAGGGCCCTGGTCTGGTCCCCGGTTTCTTTGGAGCACGCCCACGCGGAGTCCGCTGGCAACATTTTGGCTTTTGTCAACCAGTGGGCTCTGGGTGGCGTGTTCTGTACCAGCCCCCCCCACCCCCCCCCCCCCCACCCCCTTTTGTTTTGAACATTTAATTTGCAGTCTTTGACAGTTTTTTTCTTTAAATTAGTTAAATGTCTAGCTATTTAGCGTTTACGAGGATGCTAATTTGAATTTTTTTCAAATGACAGCTGGAGTAGTTGTGTCATTTTTTTTAGGCATTAAAATAGAACTACTACTGAGAGGTCACACTTTTTGGAGCTCCTCCAGTAGCAGAACCAAAACTACTACTACTACTATTACTATTATTATTATTATTATTATTATTATTATTATTATTATATGAACTCACGTTTGTCAAGTGACCCTGGAGATTGATTGTGCTCCATGATACATCAACAGTCACTTGCACAGTTTTTATTCAACTTTTTTTTTGTGGTTGTCTGGGCATTTAACAAAAACATCCCAAACAGCAGAGGAGTTTCGAGACATTTCTTTCAATACAGTTGACGCTGTACAGCGCTTTGCTGTCGAGATGAAGAAATTAAAGTTCTGCTTCTGGATAACATGAGCTGGGGGGGGGGGGGGGGGGGGGGGGGGGGGGGGGGGGTGGCGGTGCTCAGTTTTTCTAAATTAAAATTATTCATGTTAGCGTATATTTTGTATGTTTCAAACATATTCTGCCATAGCACTTATCTTACACTGTCTTGTACACGAGGTATTCAGTATATATTTTACTGAAGCACTGTAACCGCTATAGGTAACCCCCCCACTGCTATGGATACTATACCCTGCTCTAAACACGGCAGCAGCACCATATTGCTACGTATAATGATTTGGTAGTGGATTTTAATACAACAACTTTTGCTTAAGTAAAATGCATTGTACAAATCAAAAGATTGAATTTTGCATGTGAGTGACATTTATTGTGTGATTACCATTAGTCACACATTGTCAAACAGTTTGACTATGTTCTCAAAGTATTGGGAAGCAATGCTAAGATCAGAGCAAACAACGCTGGGTCTAAAAAGCTGGAACATTTTAAGCTGGAACATGCTTAAAACCCGGAGTACTTGATAGTTATGGGTTTAGTGAAAACGTTTTCACAATGACATATTCACTGTGTATGGAGCAGCTGAACATTAACCACAGTCAGTTTTATGTCAGTATTACACATGACTGTAACAGGACAACTAGGGGAAACATATTAAGCAGTTTTTTTTTTTTTTTTTTGCTAGACAACCAAAACAGCACTGGGTGTAAAAAGAGAACTTATGTCCATACTTCCTTCTCAAGGCAATCAAAGAGACACATTGTGTACGTTTTGCTATAACTGGCTGCCTTGTGTGAAATCAACTCACAAAAGTTACATGACAAACAGAAACCTGATGTAGCACAATGTGAACATGGTCTGTCCTTCATATGATGGATTAAGCCTGTAAATCCCTGTAACTAGATTCAGTTTCTTGTACAAATTATTATTTTTTCCTCCTTGTCCGGCAATGCATAATGTACTGCATATGTGAAGCTGGATTCAAATAATAATACACATGGGTGGCTAACTATGGTATCATATGTGTTACAGAAGTGGGCATTACAGGGTTAATTTGCTATGCAAGACAGCAGATTTGGCACTGATTTTGTCTGACTACAAATGATTGACTCATGGGGGGGCGATGACCTCATTGTGGATAACATATCTCTTGATGCCACGTCAAAATCAGTACAGTCCTTGCTTCTTATAGCGACTTGATTGACAGTGTTTAGGAAGATGTTTCCCAGCTGCTACACTGTACACACAGCTGTGAATTGGAACTGCAACTCCTCTCCTCAAAGAAGTAAATATTCTGCACCTACTCTCCTGCTTAAGCCTACATTGCGGTTTGAGTGGGTAGGCAAAACTGGAAAAGACAAAATATTTCAAATGAGTAGTTTAAAAAAAAAAAAAAAAAAAAAACATGATCAGTAAACCCACACAATACTTCCCTACAGCCACTGTGGCATGCAGAGCTCCTTACAAGTCGAACGATTAGTTCCATTTATAATTCTGTGTAATGAACAATTGATAATAAGTCAAGTAGCCTGATTTTACAGAATAAAAGTTTTGTATAACAATCTATAGATAACTCATTCTAACTACCACAGGCACTTTATTTTAAAATGGTTCTGACAGATAAAAGTGGGTGAGATCTGTTGAATAATTAGACGCTGAAAACCTGTAATAGAAATTAGTCATTGAATAAAAGTCAAGTCAGACAGCTACTTGGTTTAATTGCATTCCCTTCTGCCACCCCCTAGTCTGACTGGTAGATAAGGATATGCTATACTAGCACTGTTATATGTAAACTCTACTGAGTTACCTCCATTTGCACATGCAAAAACGATACAAGTTGGTATTCCAGCTCGTTGGTAAGCTAATCCTTGAAAGGATTTTATCTCACTGCATTACCTTATGCTACATGCTTCATTAAAGTTAAACCAACCCCTTAAAGAATGCCTATGGGACTAGGAAAAATCAGGCACAGGCTCTGTAGGCACATGTTCATAGATTGGGGTCATTCAAGGTAAGTTTTCTTTTTTCTCTACAATGCTAACTAACAGCTTGCAATTGAATAAGTGACTCCTTAATAAAGGAAGAGGAACCAAATAAGAATGTTCAATGAGGAAATCTAGAATTGAAACAAAGTCAGTTACTTATAAAATGAGATGACAGGTGATATGCTAGAATCTCAAAGCTCTGTAGGTCACCGTAAGCTGTGGTATCAAAAGTATTTCCGGAAACATAGTTTGCATTACCAGAGCTCTATAGAAGGAAAATACCAAGAGATGCCTCAGGTTGATATAGGGGGTGAGAATAAATTCAACACATAACAGACCATTCCACTGCCTTATAACCACAATACAGGTATAAACTGAGCACCCTTGTCCAAGAATGGCATATTCCACATTCAAATAGCTGTACAGACACTTCACTGTCTTTTTTCATTTGTAAAATCAGGCCTATTCTAATGATATAAACAGCCCACACTCAATAAATGAAAACAAAATTAATTATTTCTTACTCTGACGCCAAGCTCCACATTTTCTCCACCATAGATCTCCATTCCTTCATCAAGTAAACCAATCTCTTGAAAATACTGTCTGTCTACCACAAAACAGCCAATTAGGGCAGGGCTTCTGAAAGAAGAACATTAGATAGAAGGTAAAAACAAAATAAAACACACCTCTAATTATAATTACTAAACCTTCTGTTATATGCGTTCTACCATCTGACATTTAAATGTCATTTGCAGATTGGCTGTCTAGCTGAACTGGAAAGTCATTGTGTTGTTTGTATAAATGTAGTGTATGGAAGGGTTCCTTTGTTTGTGAATATCATTAAAAAAGTATTCTTATATATAAATATCGATTAGTCTACAGGTTTTATAATTCAGCTTTGGTGCATAAACAATATACATTAGTCTGGACAAGTTATTTTAAATTGCAATCAAATAGTTCAGTTAGTTTTTATAAAGAGATGTTTAACCTTTTCAACTTTGTGTCGGTTTCTGAGTAATATGTCATTTCGTATCATTAGACACAGCCATCCAGTAAATTGATGCAGAAACTAGGTGCAGATTTCTATAATATATGCAATGAAATCTAAAAAAACATGTAGGTGTTTTTATTATACCAAATCTTTTCACAAATGTTATTTATGACTAAGCATAATGGTGTCAGTTTAAATTTACAAAGTTAATAAGATTTCTCCCTCCATTTTTTTCTTCATTTTTTTTAGGTTTTTATTTGAGGAAGAAGTAAATAAACTATATGTACTTTAGACCACTAAGCGTAAATTCCACAATGCATTCTTAGTTAATGAATGTTAATGAACATTGCTTTTTTTTTTAATTAGTCTGTTTTAATGGAGTGAGTCTTGTTTTTATTCAAGTCATAGTTCTGGTTTCTCAGGTACTATTAATTTGCCTTGCTTGCTGGTATGTTTTATATACATGTATTCTTTGTAGCATTTATGCCCTTTTTAGAAAAATATGATTAGTCTTTTTCAATAGCACATTGCATTGAACTTTGTGTAACTGAAGGTATGCACTAATTAAAAGTCAGTAGGTGTTCTTGCCACCACAAAAGATATCTTAAACACATACTATTCTAGTAATTTAAAAAAACAATATTACCTTATTGGTGCAGTAGAATTTCCCAGGTTCCACCAGGACTTTGGGGGGTTAAGATATCGACACCAAAGCTCCCAGTCAAACCCTTGTGCTGACAAAGGATACTCCTCAATCTCAAAGTTATCATACTTTATGTTATCAAATGAAGGAGAGATGATGCGAGTCCGGTCCTCTTTGATTCTCAGGAGAATGGGCTCAGCCCTATGAAAAAGACAGAGTAAATCTAAAAGAGTTTATCTAAAATCCAAGAGTGCAACACAAACCAATAAAAACTGACAGTGGAACCCAAACGGTTATTTCTCTTTATCAAAGGCTATGAAGTTTCCAGGTTTGCCAAGCTTTGCCCAGGCTTATAAAAATAGTGTCTAATGGGACTGCCAGACTTTCTGTGCTGAAAAGCTATGTATCCCCCTGGGGCTTAAATTCAGCCCTAGTAACTCATTTTTTCCCCCCATGTAACAAAAGACAGACAATCACAGCATTACAAGTCTCTGCTTTGTGATTTAATTTGGACGACATCATTACATGAAATTTAACACAGTCCAAGTCTGAAGTAAACAGGAGGTGAAATATACATGGCACATAGAAAGTAAAGCACAGTACTTCCCTTAATGTTGAAATCTGTGTAGATTCATCAACTGTACTTTTTTTTATTAACTATTACAACAAGGACCACATGTGACTACTTTAGACAGGTGGCTGTGTACTCAAAGTGGCTCTGTCATAACAGAATACAACTTCAGATCAGACAACCTGTTCTGTGCCCATATATTGGTTTCCATGCGGGGGAGACGCAGTTGAAAGCGTACAAGAAAAGGAGGATCCATAATTACCACCCAACGTTGAATTCCACATGGGCATCAAAGAGGGCGACGACGGGGGCTGTGGCAGCTCTCCAGCCACTCACCCGGGATCGGATTAGCCCTTCCTGCTTGGTGTGCCGGACCATCTTAATAAAACCGGGCTGATGGCTGTTCAACTCTTCCACGTAATCACTCAATTTCTCCTTCAGATCCTCTGCAAAGGAGAAAAGAATCAATGATCATATCAGTAAACATAGGTTTACAAAAACTCACAATAACTCATAATAAGTATAACACACGTGATTCTTGAGGTGCTTAGACCAACTGGGATGATACAGTTGGGTTAGACATATAAGAAAGATCCTGCTTCCTTCAAAAGATGATGTAACACCAACTACACCTGCAGGTGCATCTCGGCTAAAAAAAAGGTAAAAGAAGATGTGTTTTTAAAGGTCGTTACTTATCAAGATGGAATCTATGGAGTGCAGTTACTAGCGAGTCACTTGTTTTGCAGCACGGCTAAATGCGAAAAAGAGTTCGGGAGATGTCCCCTGGTAACAATTGAAGTGTGTCACCAATTCAACATTTGAAAGAGCATCTTTGCTCATAGCTGTCTGTTCTATTAGTAGGCCATGTTGCCTTCTTAAAGTGTTGGAGTTGTAATTTGGGATAGCTTTGGCCTCACAGGGCACAGCTGCAAATGAGCCGATATAAATAAAAGCATTTAGCCCTGCATGAGCACATAATTGCTTACAATGGCAGGGCTGGATTATCAGATTATTTCCAGCTAATGACATGCAATATACAGTGGCTCTCAAAAGTATTCACCCCCTTGGACTTTTCCACATTTTATTGTGTTACAACATGGAATCAAAATGGATTTAATTAGGAGTTTGTTCTAAATTGTTCCAAATTAATTACAAATACATAACAGAAAATAATTGATTGCATAAGTATTCAACCTCTTGAGTCAATATTTGGTAGAGGCACCTTTGGCAGCAATTGGCCATGAATCTATTTAGATAAGTCTCTACCAGCTTTGCACATCTGGACACTATAATTTTTGACCATTCTTCTTTGCAAAATTGCTCAAGCTCTGTCAAGTTGGATGGGGACCTTTGGTGAACAGCAATTTTCAACTCTTTTCACATATTCTCAATTGGATTGAGGTCCAGGTTTTGACTGGGCCAATCCAGGACATTGACCTTTTTGTTTTTAAGCCACTCCAGTGTGGCTTTGGCTGTATGTTTGGGGTCATTGTCCTGCTGGAAGATGAATCTTCTCCCAAGTCCCAGGTCTCTTGCAGACTTCAACAGATTTTCCTCCAGGATTTCTCTGTACTTTGCTGCATCCATCTTCACAAGCTTTCCAGGCCCTGACGCACCACGCTTCACGGTAGGGATGGTGTTGTCAGGATGATGGGCGGTGTTAGGCTTGCGCCAAACATAGCGCTTAGCGTTGAGGCCAAAAAGCTCTATTTTGGTCTCATCAGACCATAGAGTCTTCTTTTACTTGGTCTCAGAGTCTCTCACATGCCTTCTGGCAAACTCTAGCCGAGATTTGTGGTGAGTTTTTTTCAACAATGGCTTTCTTTTTGCCACTCTCCCACAAAGGCCAGTTTTGTGAAGCACCCGGGCTATTGTTGCAGTATGCACAGTGTCTCCCAGCTCAGCCATGGAAGACTGTAACTCCTTTAGAGTTGCCATAGGCCTCTTGGTGACCTCATTGACTAGTGTCCTTCTCGCCCGGATACTGTTTTTGAGGACTGCCTATTTTAGATAGATTCCCAGTTGTGCCATACTCTCTTCATTTCTTAATAATGAACTTTACTGTGTTCTAGGGGATATTCAATGCCTTGGAAATGTTCTTATATTCTACCCCTGATTGGTGCTTTTGAAGAACCTTATTCCAGATTTGCTTTGAATGTTCCTTCGTCTTCATGATGTAGTTTTTGTAGGAAATGTACTAACCAACTGTGGGACCTCCCAGAGACAGGTATATTTAACCTGAAATCATGTGAAACACTTTAATTGCACACAGGTGGATTTCATTCAATTAATTATGTGACTTCTAAAGACATTTGGTTGCACCAGAGCTTATTTAGGTGTGTCATAGCAAAGGGGGTGAATACTTATGCAATCAATTATTTTCTGTTTTATTATATTTGTAATTAATTTAGAACACTTTGCAGATTTTATTTTTCACTTTGACATTATGGACTTTTTTGTGTTGATCAGTAGCAAAAACTCCTAATTAACTCAATTTTGATTCCATGTTCCATGTTATAACACAATAAAATGTGAAAAAGTCCAAGGGGGGTGAATACTTTTGAGAGCCACATGTATTACCGACACATTTCTGAGGGAACCAGGGAACAGTCTTGTTTACTGCAGGGTTTGGAGAAGTTTAAAAAAGAGCACTAAGGGTTTTTTGACTTTTAAGCACAAGGATGTGATCAAAAGGTAAATTTATCCTGCAAAAAACAAAAATCTTAACAGCATTTGTAGATGTTGTTGCACAAAAATACACACAGCTTTGGACAAAAAATATAACATTTTTTAATTTGTCAGTCTTTCGTTTATATGGGAAAACTGCAAAGCAGTATGTAATTCAATACGTTAACGTAACATTGTTCAGCAGGTTTAATTTGACTTTGTAAAGCAACATTAGTTAATAATTGTTATAAAACCATCCTAACATGAAAACTGTTCTTCACATGTGCATTTGTGCCAGCTAAATGAAATAGTATTCTATTACATGTCCTGCAGCTCATTAGCGGCATGCATTATCACCAATGGAGGAGACCCCAGCAACTGACTCTGAACTGCTCGTGGCTGTGGGAATAATACTGATTATTGTGCAGTGCGTTCTAACTCCCTGCTCATGAATAATGGATAAGCATTGTGAATGTCCTACTCAAAAACAGTAAGGCACCAGACACATCTTGTGGGCGTAATATGTAAATTATGCCTAAAAGTAGATACTTGCTGTATGGGTTGTACAGAACATGGTAGAGCACAGCTATATTTCTCAATTACGATGGCAGCACTTAAGAAAATGTAACACTGACCTTAGTGTGTTTTTATCCTTGCATATAATGGGAGTAATTAGTAATCAATTGTGTTTTGGAACAACTTAACTAGTTAGTTAGTGTTAAATTAAAGGGTTATTCAGTACAGCTGAAATATTACTGACCAGTTCCTTACCATTGAAAATACTATTTATTTTTCTACTTTAATATTATCATTCATGGTTCATTGGTTAACACAGACTATACTTATAACTATGCATATAGTCTGCAGGCTGAAAAAGAACTGCACAGTGTATTGGCAGGACATCAATGCAAATATCTTGTGCTTGTACTTTTAGTCCTGCAAAATATTTTTGAACTCCCTACTCCTCAAACATTCCCCAGAGTTTATAGGGATAATTTGCAGGGGATAAAATTATTAAATTCTATTTGCTTAGCAGGTTTGGGGGTTTACACGCCAGGCAAAGTATGCATTGGGCCAAATTGTGCAGCTTGTTGTTCATTTCTTAATATTTGGGGTTATGTCATGGTCATGCCTGTATTGTGAAAGTGCCAGCATTAAAGCAGAAAATGAACACAAAAAAGTCTGACTTTTTTTGTCAATCCTTGTTGACATTAAACCACTTGACATCTGCTCAGCAGAAAACAGATAATGACTTTCCTCTCCCCTAAGCCCTGTCTGTGTCTGTTGGTTCCCATTCAACAAGCAATCAATGCTGTTTCAAATAACGTATACAAGATTGTATGAGTACCAAGACATTTATTCCTAGTAACTGCAGTTTTACAGCATATATTATCACATGCACACAATACACAGAAGGATTGCAATGTTGGTGCAGTACACTGCAAATATATGTTGCACAAAAGCATCAAGACAGGTGGAGGCGTATGTGTAGGGCGTAAAGGAATACTATCATTTTAAACTTCCTCAGAAAATAAACAGGGTATTACAGTTCTTGACACAGCTGTATTCATTTTAAAGGGGCTTGACATCTTATTTCAACAAGTCTGTCTCAACCAAAAAAGCATGTTAGCACACCCACCACTTTTGATTAACTTCATGGGTTGGAAGACTCTATGAAACCACAATCAAGTGCATAAGTCAGTTTGATTGCATGTCAAGGCTATTGCATTGCTTGCAAAACAAAACAAAAAAATGAATGCAACACCTACGTCAGAAACCAAAGAATGTGTGTTCTAGTTGGCAGCTATTGGCAGTCTCCAAATAATCCTTGTCTGTTTGCTCTTCAAATAGGGAGACACAGCTTCAGTGTCTGTTTACTTACAATTAATACTAGCGGTAATAACAGTCTATTAGACTATTATTTTATTTGTGTTCATTAGCCGTTTGGATTAAAATATGTAATATTTATAACAATTATCAAACACAGCATTATGTGTTAGTTAATACACTGGGGAAGTAAACAGATAATACAGTATTTAGCCAAAAAACTTAATTTTCTAAATGTATAGAAAGGGGGTTTACTCGAGTCCAAGCAGTGTTTGATACTTTACAGGAGCACTAGTCCATCAACCCTTCACCAAGACCAACCACTGCAAGAAGAGTATGAGAAAATATGAAGAAATAAAGGAGAGGGGTTTAGGCTTCATCTACATTGAAGATGCATACCATCACATCCAGTGTGTGGGCTTTACAGTGGTTAATTCAGTTAGGCATCTTATCTAGATGCATTAGAATATTTTGCTGAAAGTTTTCTTGGTGCCATCTTTTAATGTTGTCCATGTGGCAATTTAATGCCAACATTCAGTAAAGACAGAGATCACATTTAATCCTGCAGAAACAAGACATCTGTTACTATTACAACAACAGCAACCAAGAGTCATAACATTCCCCACAGGTGAGCACATGCCAAGGTGACATTTGCTTTATTTTTTTTATTTATTTTGCAGCCAATGTATTTGTGAGAACAGATTATAGGTGTGTATTGATATCTGAACAGTCTTCTTTCATTAAAACAATTTTGGTTTCCAATGGAACAGTATGATTTAATTACTAAGCTCTGAAAGAAGAGCATTTTGTAAACGTGTTGAATACTAGTATATAGTATTACAGTCTGCTCATCTTTTGCTAGAAGAAATAAAAATACATCCTCTTAGTCCTACTGCCCAAAAGTAAGACATTCATGATCCAAGGGTTTTTCTTCCTGCAGTTTCTTGCTACTGTCTCTTAAATATTTCAATCCTGGCTCATTGTAACCTGCACTGAGTGGTTAATTCAGATGTTAGATTGTATCCTTGTTAAGTTGGCAAAGATAAAAAAAAATCAGGCTGTTTGACAAGTGGGTTATCACAAAACAGCTGGCTTTGAGTTGGCTGTGGAAGGCAACTGCGCCTTTGACATTTTGCTGTAACAATGATTAATGCTCCTTTGTATTGCCCATTCAATGGCAAAGTAAATCAGACTGTGGAAAACCTGAGATCCAACTACCTATAATATGATTATCGCAGCTATCCAACTATCTGTATCTGTCTATAGTATTATTACTGCTGTCTCTGACATGGTCATAATTCCTCTGTGTCTTTTAACAGACAGTAAAGCAAACTTGATTGTTTACATTCTCCAAACACAGTTGTTTGCAACTGAAGCTAAACACTGTTGGAATGTTTATCAGGGAAGAGACATTACAGTACTGCTGTCAATAGTCCAAAACTCAGAGAGGAATCTAATTTACAAGGTTCTTTATTTGTCTGACAGAAATTTGAAGACCCAGCATTTTTGATGATGCTGGTTGTATTGTGATGCTAATTTGATATGCCTTTACCTCCAGGCACGTTTGGCAGCTTTATTCCAACTGGGTACCATCAATGGCCACTGTCCATGCATTTCATTATAAATAAAAGTCATTAGTAGAGACTGAGAGGGAATTTACATAGAAGACTTTTTGAGTGAAGGGCAATGAAATTGCTTCAGGTACTATGGCAACTGAAGTATATTTTTGACTATGAAGGGTGTTTTTTGTTTGTTTTGGTTTTTTTTTTACAATTTGGGATACTAATTCTCAAGACTTGTTCTTGGCAAAAAGCTGTGCACTCAGACACAAAACAAACACAATAGAACACAATATTGCCAATTCACTCCACACTTTACTTACAATCTATTTCCATCATTAGCATTAGCTTAACATCACTGTCACCCATTGATAAATCACATGCTTAAGATCAACTTGTCCTAAGTCAATGATTACTGGCAATGTGCCACAATCAGGGCTATTTGTCCAATCCAGAGTGCATAAAACCTTCGCTAGAGAGAAGATTTTCTGACAATTCATTCTAGCTATGGAGCTATGTTTTAACAACCAGCTGACACTTCAATGGGACATTTGCATGACATACATAAAAAACAACCTCCACTTCTGGGGAGAGTCAACAACACAATTCTGTAAGATTTCTCCATTGCCAACAGCAGCTAAAATATTCCTATCTGTAATTTATTCATGAAATGAACGACTTAGCCTTTTACAAATCTTTTCTTAATTACTTTGCACTACAGGCCCTCTGCAACATAATAGACTTGCGGTAACAAAGCTCTTCAACTCTGTAATGTGTTTTGATATTCTTTGTATAAAGCAATACAGGAGTTCACCGATTCCTATTAATCTATCACTAGATGTTAATGACTGAGTTGGCACAATTTGCCAATTTAAAACCCATGTAATGTGTTGAATATTCTGTTTTTTATATACAGAATGTTCACTCTGTTTGGAAATATGGGCTAGTAAAGCATAACCCCTTTCTTTCACAGATACCCTCATCAAAGTCTACCCCATTAAAAGCAAGCCAAAGAATAGTAAAGACAAGTGACAGAACGATAAAGTTTAGGCAGGTCTGGTAAAGGAGAACAGTATTGTAAGGAAATAAATGCATGTTATACTCCAATTCCAAAACCTTTAGGGTATTGTCAATATAGGTTCTAATGTGCTTTAAAAAGAATGCTAGACCATTCCGTCAGGTTCCAATACGTTTTAAAAAGAACACTAGACCATTCCTTCAGGTTCCTATATTCTTTAAAAAGAACACTAGACCATTCTGTCAGTAGTGGTGAAAACGGGTGGAGGGGTATCATTGCACTCCTCATACATGCATACATTATATATTACTCCACTCCTTTTTGCAGTTTAAGAAATTTGAAACTCCACCTGCTTTCTAAGTTTGAATACAGCAGCATGTTATTATACATGCAGAGGTTGCATTGGCTAAAGAATATAGTTGTGTTGGGGAAACTGCAATACAGAGCCTTACTTGACCGAACTGAGAATCAATCCATGTCCTGAGTCTTGTATTAACATCTCCCAGTGATGGTTGCCGAGGAGATGCTCTTTGTAGTAAATTATGAGTCAATCCAGAAATGTAATTTCATTAGACTTGCTCCAGTCATCCAGGTGTGTGAGTGTGTAGCCATTCAGGTGTGGGCTATCTGAATAATATTCAGACTGAACTAGATAAGTAGATTTGCCTTAATTTCCACATAAACGGTGTCAGAAATCTGCAGCATAATTTTCAGGGATATGAAGGTTTGCAGCTGGACAATGGTATGGCATTAAAATTGTGCCTGGCTTGTGTTTAGTTTGCTGAGAGATGTTGTGCTAAAAATATATTAGGACTCCTCAGCTGTTTTTTTTCTGTAGGTAAATTGGGAACAAGCTTATATCCGATCCCCTTTGAATGATTTGGCTTGAAAAGCCAGTATCAATTTTTATCCTACCATGCCCAAGAGGCTAATGACATAATTACTTTCCAGGCATGCAAAAGGAGTCTTCAGGCTGCAATGAAGGATGGAATTAGCTTTTAAAAAAAGGCAATTATTAGTTCCATCTTTTTTTTTTGAAAGAGCTATTTAAAGAGATGTGATCATCTTTATGTAATGTAATACTTCTTTTTTTTGTTAACAAAACTGTAAATCAGCCTCACCACAGACAATACAGTAAATTGACTTACATGGGAGCACCTGTGCAGGCAATGAAAGTTTACTGTGCCAAGTGGAAGGTTAATGTCAAAAGAGCAGAGTCAAAAGCATGCCAGTGTTGTGGAGGTGTTTTACCGCTGGGATCTGTCTCCCAGCTACAGAACATGGGGTGCAGGGGTAAGTACAAAGACAAGGATGAAGTTGAAAAATCAATAAGATACTGTATCATGAGATTACAGTAAAGAGGCAAGATTCTACATGTCAAGAATTGGTTGCCTATTTTTCCTTGTGCTTTGTAGTGGGCAATGCTTTCAATATCTGGGGATCAGACTTCACAGCTTAAAAATGATACTTTATCATGAATCATTCTTACTTCGATGTATTATAATAGAGATATTTGTATAGCACCTGAATGCACTAGTCTCCAGCCAGCAATGGGACAGTAATATTTGCTAGAGGTCAGTGATTTGAATGAAAACATGAGTGCACAAGGATTCAATATCAGGATCTAACTCATTAGGGAGAGCAGTCGCTTGAGGCCCTGTACTCCAGACGAGGGAATCTTGGGTCAGCTCCATCTACAATCAACTCAGCAGCAGCAGGAACTTGTAATGTCGGAGGTGTCATTAACCAGATGTCCAATTTGCAAGAAGGTTATTAAATTCACACTGGCGCTTGTCAAAGAACAGAAATGAAACGTGTAACCACAGCCAAATTATGGCACCCCGCAAGAAGATTCACAGTTGCAATTGGCGGAACTAACCAAGAAACCCAGGATGAATTGCCACTATTGGCAAGCCATTTTCCTTTACCAACATTGCCTCTGTAAAATATGTATATATTTTAGCTCAAAGAGACTTTAGCAAAAACCTGACAATGTGTTAATGAGCAACATGCAATTACCAACCCAGAAACATCTAACGTAACATATTTGCACATTTACAACACCTTTCGACTGCTCCTCTAAGCATTATTGCACAAAATACGCACTTACCATCATTGCTGTTGTCATCCACCAGAACAATCTCCTTCAGCAGATGAGCAGGGGTCCTTTCTATGGCTGAATGAATGGATCTCAAGATAACGGACAGAGCTTCATTTACAAATATGAACACTATACTGACTTGAGGGAGGTTTGTGGGGTGGGAGATGTTTTTGCATCTGAAAAAAAAAAAAACAACAACAACAAAAAAAAAACAATTGTAAAAGTGCCTACCTTTCTAACGCTTAATGACAGTCGAGGGTTTTATACTGGCATGAGAGACTCTGTGTCTTGAATTACACTGTTTACTCTGTCCTCTAGTTATAGCCGTTATATGACAAATGCTTTGGTCTTTCTCTGTTTTAAGGGCCTGGTTTTCAACCGAATCAGCCATTTGGCTGTACAACAGGCCACTATAACTGCAGTACGTTGTCAACAGACTCTATATGAGGACAGTTTCTCCAAACCATTTTCTTTTCGCAAGATAGTAGAATTTGGGATCCCTGTGAAAGTGAATGGCAGAGTGATTTCACTTGTCATATAATGAACAATAAAAGACATGGAAGTTTTGGATTTTTTTTCACCTGATACAGCCTGTACTTGACATGAACTTATTTTGAACCAATTGGAAAACCTTTTGTTTGCAATGAAACCTGATGCACAGAAACATCTATTTTTTTATACAGCACACCCATACAGTAGGAGGTACCACAGTTTTGTATAATTTTCTGCTTACAACTTTTACATGCATTCGGCAACTAGACTAGTTTACCTGACTTAACGATTAAAACACTGACAGCTACTGTTGCATCTTCCTTTTTACATATGCCATATTAAGTGATAAGAGCCGTCTATCTAAAAGTAAAACACTATTAAAGACTTAAGTATTACTTATGTAATAGTCTAAAACACTTCTCTTCTGGCCCCAACGACAGACTGTTCCTTATATCACTGAAAATCTGATTCTCTCAGGTAACAGCTGACATTTCAGCTTTAATAGCCCAAGGAGAGTTCTGTCTGTACATGATAACAATGTTATTTACTTTGCAGCTGGAATAAAATGACCTCGGCAGGGCATATGTGCTAAAAAGTATTTAATTACTGGAGCTAAAAAACAGTTGTTGCCACAGTAACAGGTAACCTACCGAAGGTGCCATTGTTCTATTTTAAAAGGTAAAATAAGTACTGCAATCTAAAAGAGACAACAGCGGGCAGATTTGACACCAAGCTGTACAACAACTCTTGAGCTGCAGCATGTCTGACCTTTGCTGTACTGTAATTACCAAGCAATGGTGCTCCAAAGTCTCTGGATTCTCTTTTCCTGTTGGGCACAAACTAAACTGGCAAACAAAATTTACAAAACACTGACAGGAATTTTTTAAAAAATGAAGGATTATGCTATTGTTATACAATATTTTTTTTTTTTTTTTTTTTTTTTTTTTTTTTGCAAATCACCCAGTTTTACGAGAACTGTAAGTACATAGATTTCTCTTCATGTGATGGGTGGAGGATTGCTCCTGAAGCAATTGCACTTGCTACCATTAAAAAAACTGATGTGCTGAAACAGGTAAAGTAACAATGTGTATGAGTAGAAACAGGCAGCAACATAATGTTCTAAGACCACAGTTCCGTGCTGTACACTGAAATTGCTTCTCTAGGAATCCCTCAGCGGTTTATTGATCCAGGATATATGCACATAATAAATATTGTTGTTTGCATTTAAAAAGAAATTGCAGCAACAGTAAACAGAGCAAATGCTATAAATGCCAGGTTGTGTTCTGCAAATCACTCGCGGTAACTTTGACAAGTCAATTACTGTAAGCTCCCTAGTGGAGAAGAATCACCAATACATAGAATAGTGAGGGTCAAAAACAAGCCAAGCAACCTTTACCTTGATATAATAGTGGCAGCAGCATCCCCACGGTAACCAATTAGAAAAAAAAAATATACAGACTTGCAATGTAAGGGCTGCTTTGCTGGCAGTCTCAAGAACACTTTTACACCTTTACAAAACTTAGACAGGAACGATTTAAGCTGATTTCATTTGTATTGTTTCATAAAAAAGAGTACTCTCTTAGTTATGCTATTGCCTGTAGTGCAGTCCCGTATGGTTCTAAGACAATGAAGCCTCCATCTCATATGCTGACAAGTTAAAACTGAAATCGATTTTTATAGAAATTGTTGCAGCAAGCAAATCAAACCAAAGTAAAACAAAAAGCAGAAAAACCTCTCTGTATGCACAATGCTATTAATAACATTTGATTTCTCAGATTTTTAAATGATAGGTTGACCTTCAGAACAGATCTAACAATTATAGTTCTATTCATGAAACACCTTTATCAATATTTTCAGTTTCATGAATACCAAACTTAATTTTATTTATGAAAGCACTCTTTAAATAACAATTGAGTTCAAGGCTTACGAATAGGGCCCATATCTGTAAGTCAAAATTTTGATGTGATTTACAGCAAAAGAGCACATTAATGCAACAGATACACATTTGGAAAATGAAATAATGTATAAGCTGCACTTGTCACTAAAATGCAACTGAGAGTATCCCAAAGGTTGCCTTTTATAATTTTGTTGGCAGCATTACATATATGTTTGATTCTTAAAGATGAATACTAAAAATGATTTACTGTAATACAATAAATATAAGCTTATTGACAGTTTCCAATTGATGATGTTTGTGTGGGTTTATATTTGTGCATTAAGTGCATGATGTGAGAATTTTACCTTAATGCAGTTGGCCCCTACAATTGCACATTAGCAAGACAAAGAATAATTCAAAGTATCAGTTACCCATTAGGCCTGAAGTCAGGTATGCTTCTGTCCAGTGAAAGGCGATCACTTAGGTAGGCATTGTAACCGTAGTATTGGAATTTCTTGAGTGCAGTTCTCTGGTTCTCCGGGCTCAGGTCTTGTCCCCAGTGAGCAAACAATGAGGAATCGGAGAAGGATTCCGCAGCATTCTCATCAATCTTCTGAGGCGCTTCTAAAATGCATAAACAAAATAAAAACTTCAATTTACAGGACGTGGAAGGAAAAGAAAATGTGTTGATGATGTTGAACCAGCTTGCTGAAAGTGACTTTGACATAGTAGAGTTGCTAAAGTAACTTTAAAATAATTGGGAGAGAGAAAGCATGTGCAGAAATATATGGGAAAGTAAAATATGGGAAACAATTAACCACAATAACCTTGTGAAAGAGTTAGTAGATGGTTGCACTAGAATGGAGTAACAGCTGAATAACCCATTTCTATTGCTAGTTAGTAGATAACAAACACAAACTATAGTCATGTATGTTCTAAAACTGCTATAGTATAAATACCAGGTTTAGAGGCAAACACAGACAGAAGAAGCCATTAATACCTCCAGGATCATCATGGACCATCGATGCACCTGCCTCTCCCCAGGTAAGGTAACTTGATCAATTGCCTTATCTCTGTTAATACTAGTGGTACTTATTGTATCTAAACAGTAATGTTCAATGCAGAATGTAATGTGGGTAACTAATAAAGGGCAAACATTAACAAGACTGAATGATACTGCCCAGCACCCAGGATTATATTATACAAACAATATTGAGCAGGTTTGTTTTCAGCTTTTTTTTTCCCTGGAAAGTTTCCATTAATGCAGCCCTTTGCAGCTGGGAAGCTGGCTATAAGGCTCATTTACATAGTTCTTGAGTTTGTTGCGGAAACCAATTTAAAAGCACTTAAGTTAACACCTTAGATAAGGGAAAATGTATGCTTGTGCTAAATGAAATGTAATACTTAAAAGGCGTTTTATGCAACTGGCCATGGGACCTGAGATTACAGTATAATCCTAAACATTCACGGATTCAGCATATCTATCATTGCAGTCATCGGCATTGTGATGGAAAGCAGAATGAAAGGCAGAGTTCCTTATAAAAAGTCCTTTTTATGACGCAAAATTAAATCAGGCACTTTATAAAGATACGAATGAGATTTTTAAAAGAACAGCATACAACTTGAAACGATTTCTAAGTGCCATGTACAGGATGTTATTATAACACATGTTGATCGCAGAAATAATAATAATAATAATAATAATAATAATAATAATAATAATAATAATAATAATAATAATGTCTGGAATCAGTGTCTATCATCAGGAAATGCTGAGACATGAAGGAAGCTTACATTCTAGCAAACGAAAACGCTGTCTGTATTTCTAACTATTGCCAATGCAGGCAGCTGATGTCATAATCCAATATACTGCTGAGAAGCCTTGTTATTTATTTTTTTGGTTAATCGTACAGTACAATGCTATTTACCGTAAGACAGAAGAACAGTGTCGCAACAGAGCCATTGTGATGCTTCAGTTCGAAAGTCAGTAGCAAAACCTTTTCAAAATGAAACTAATAACCCTTGGAGGATAGTATGATCAACTTCTTGGAAAGAAGCCTGGTTTACTTAAAGATATTGTAAGTAATAGGGTTACATTATGGTTCTGATTTAAATTTATCAATTGCTCCACTTCAGTCTCTTCTGGCTAAGGCAGCAAGAGAATGACAATACTGCATTGTATAACTTGTATAATAACTCATGTGTGCTGATGTGTTGTACCTTTTAAATGTGCCTCACCTTGTATCTCAAGACAGGGATATTGACCAACACCAAATAGAGAATAGTAAGCAAGTACAGTAAACACAATGATCTGATTTGATAAACACAGGCTAACACTGTTCTTTCTAAAATATATTGTCACAGTGTACTGAACAGGAAAGTGCTTTTTTACTGTACATGTTATGTATATAAGATTCTTGTTTGCAAAAAATCGTCACCTCTTTCCAGACAAAAAGGTCCCGCCCTTGAAAACGAGGCCTAGAATCTCATAGGTGTTTACCTGGTCTAAAAATATCATGAAAGGAAATAAAGGCCCAAAGATTTCTGATGATAAAAACAAGCCAGGCTTTGAACTTAAGCTGTACATCAACAGCTGGCCTTCCAGTACTGATAGGATCTGAAACTAGAGTCCCAATGCTTTATAGCTCAGCAGATTCGGACGACATTTGTCTTAGTGTTCAGACTCGGTTAGTGCCAGTCAAAACCTTGAAACAACGAACAGCTTGTTAGCTGTCAGCAATAGGGAGGCCTCAGGATGTGCTACAGTAAATGAAGAATAGGCTTATTTCAAAGCGCAGGATGAGGGTTGTAAAAGTTATATAAATATTAAAGCAGTAATAATCCAGGATTACTGCCCTCACAAGATCTGTAAAACATAGTATTCTAGATAATGTACATGGTTTTGTCATATTTAAGTTAACATTAACATTAATTATTTTTAGTTAATGTTTGTCAAATTCGTATCTGTTCCAAAGAATGAAAGTAGTCAAGGAAAAAAATACTAGCACCCGATTTAAATATCGACCACATTAAACACATTGCAGACTGTGAAGACAGAAAATTAGATCTTATTATCCCCAAGTTTAAATCAATTTTGCCCATCTAAAATTTTACTAGATGAGCGAAGTGAAAACGGAAGTATATTTTTTTGCAACAGAAAAATTGTAACAGAGCCCACAGTAAATCACTACCTTGCTAGTGCTATCCTATTCATATTCGCCTTATACCAGCACACTGTTTTTGATTCATTTGAACTTCTTAAGAAAACACCTAGTCTGCATTAGTGAGAGAAGCGATGCTATACATACAGTGCCTATAGAAAGTCTACACACTCTTGAACTTTTTTCACGTTTTGTTGTGTCAGGGCCTCAGAGTTTCATGCATTTAAATTAGGATTTTTTTCCACTTATAAACACACCATTCAACACACTATTAAGAGGAAAAAAGTTTTTATTGAGAAAAAAATTATATATTAAAAATACAAAACTGAAAGATCATAATTAGATAAGTCTCCACCCCCCTGAGTTAATACTTGGTGGAAGCATCTTTGGCAGCAATTAAGATGTGAGTCTGTTGGGATAGGTCTCTACCAACTTTGCACACCTAGATTTGACAATATTTGACCATTCTTCTTTACAAAACTGTTCAAGCTCTGTCAAGTTCCTTGGACAGCAATCTTCAAGTCATGCCACAAATTTTCGATTGGATTTAGGTCTGGGATCTGACTGGGCCACTCAAGGACATTTACCTTTTTGTTCCTTAGCCACTCCAGTGTACCTTTGGCTGTGTGCTTTGGGTCGTTGTCATGCTGAAAGGTGAACTTCCATCCTAGTTTCAGCTTTCTTGCAGAGGGCAGCAGGTTTTCCTCAAGGACTTCTCTTCAAGTGCCCCAGTCCCTACTGCTGAGAAACATCCCCATAACATGATGCTGCCACCACCTTGCTTCACAGTAGGGGTGGTGTTCTTTGGGTGATGTGCTGTGTTGGGTTTGCACAAAACATAACACTTTGCATTTAGGCCATTTTGGTGGTTTCATCAGACCACAAAACTTTTTGTCACCTGGCTACAGAATCTCCTGTGTTTTTTTGCATACTTCAAACAGGATTCATGATGGGTGTTCTTGAGTAATGGCTTCCTTCTTGCCACCCTACCATGCAGGCCAGATCCCACTGTGCCTTTGAACAACTTTGTCCCGGAGTTCTTTTGAAAGTGCCTTGGTGCTCATGGTTGAGTCTTTGCTTTGAAATGCACTACCCAGCAGAGGGAACCTATAGGAACTGCTGAATTTATCCTGAAAAAGGCATTGTATATAACTACAAAGTTATCCTTTTCACTTTTTTAGGCATTGCTACTGTGTATGTCTCCTGGTTCTCCTTACTTTACCTGACATTTTATAGCGACTCCCTAGCATTCTATTCAGAGGAACGTCCTTGCCTATGCTTACCCAATTTTAAAGGATGTTTGCAAGTAAAGATAAATGCTTTCCTTCTCGTATTACCATAAAGCACAGATGTAGAGTCGACTAGTTGCTCTGAAAAGCCACCTGTAAAAGCAATAAGTAATTAATCCTTTGTAGCCCAGCCAACCATAACTTGAAATCTCTCTAGTTTCTCAAATACAAGCCTTTTATCACTGGCAGATAAAACAGAAACAAGGTATTTTATTCACCAGATATTCAAAGTAATCAAGCACTGTAAAGCAGTTCAGTCAAGGTGGTGAAATATCCAGTTCTTAAAAGACACATACCATACACATTTCTATGTTTCATGGTTAACATTTACAGCATTGATGGAGCACCGCTTAAAATGACTCTGATACTTTGAATTTTGTTTATAAAAGACACTATGGAGAATTTTCAACATTTTAGAAATAAAACACTGTATCCCCCTGCCATGAATCCTATCATGAATGTGCGAATCACACATATTTTTAGACTAAACAAAAACAAGTAAATAAATGGCCATAAACTAATAATCCCTTTCAGATCTTAACTCCTACCCAGTCAATAATGGATTTCATTCACTGAGAGAAATACAAAGCTATCATTGAGTAGGGCACCAAAGTGTACATGTCTAACTGACTGGAATCTGCCAATGTCCATGTATTCTGAGGTTCTACGTCTGCCCTACGAAAAGGTAATAAAACATGTTTTTCCCATTCTGCCTTTTCTTATTTATGTTCAGTAGCACTAAAAATGAAACTTAGTAATAAAAGTGAACAAAGTTTAACAATGAGTATTTGGTGAAAAGTTAATGTAAATCTTTATAGAAACGTTTCTGTTGAATAAGCATGATATTCAACAATACTTCTGGATTCATTATTATTTATATTTGTATCAAAATAGAAACAATAATAACTGTAATGTTGCACTTTATGACAGAGGTCTACAACAGTGCAAAACCTGTAGGAACCAATTTCTGAATGAAGATTTAGTTGGAAAATTCTGAAAATTCTTTTGACATAATTTACAAAAAAAATTTGTAAAATTGCAATTGCCATTTTTAATCATTATTGTCATTTTGAAATTGCCCTGTTTTAGGCACACAATGAGCTTTTGAAATAGTAAAAGGTCACCATTCAGTGTAGACTGCTTTGTGTTTGAGAACGATTGTTTTTTGTCATGGTTCTTTAGAACAATGTTATCTTTGCCTGCTGTGTTTCCTCTCCAAAATCAATGTTTACCCCTTGGAATGGAACACAGGCTGTTTGACTGCAAGAGCCTATTGAACCTTTATAATAGATCCAGCTGTTTTCAGTATTACAGTTTCATTTGCATTCTCAGCAAGCACATTTTTGTGAGTAAAAACTATTGATTTTTACATGGAAGAACATTGCTGTCCTACTTTTAATTTGAGGGTGTCCCAACTTTTCTATGACCAGAACTGCTCTTATAATACAGCCCCGGGTTTGCTTTTTTTTTTTTTTTTTTTTTTTTTAGAATTTTATTTTTATTATTATTGTTGTACACGTATTTCAGCAGATCTGACTGAGATCAATCGATTAAATGGGAAGCTACCAAGCAAAAATCAGCCCATATGGATGGACCACTAGTACCTATTGGCCCTAAATCTACCCCCTACACCTAAACCTAATGTCTATAACTAACCTAATATCTACCCCTAAACCTAATCTCAACCCCTAAACCTAATTAATTAAAATTTAAGTAATTTTACTATTATTTCAACATCGCTTTTTAGCGCCCTCTAGTGGCTACTACATCCAACGTCCATTAAAGCGCTTGATCAGGACCTGCTCTACCTTTTGATCATGTTTGCTTGATAACATCCCATTCACTGATCTCAATCACATCGGGTGACACATTACATCAAAACAGAACATTTGCAAATATACAGCACTGTACATTTTTACATTTATAATCCACCCCCCCCCCCCTTCATCAACCCCACAGCAATGGTATCTAGTTTCAGAGTAGTGAGTCTTACCTAGAACTTGAACTTGTTGGAGTGGTACAAGGAAATAAGAACCTAGTAATCTGCAGGTTTGCTTCTTAATATTACTGACAGTGCCGATCTCTCTGCTAAGGTTTAACGCATCTTGACAGGTTTCAACTTGCAATATAGTATTTTATAGTAGAGGCTTTAAATTGTTTGACTGTTTCTTGAATTAGCATTGCCAGCTCTTAACCCAGCATACAGTCTCTTGAACCAGCCTGACCAATCGAAAACCAACTCCCACCAGAACACAGCATTGCACAGATATTTCCAACAGTGTCAACCAATTCTGTTGGATAAAAGGCTTGCATGCGTACCATACAAAACAGATGAAAATATGACCTGAAATTCGTATAAATTTTATTGGAACAGCTATTATTCATTTGACGTTATAGCTGAATTCTTGTGAATCTGTGACCAATTCTGTAAAGTTCTCTATATTATAACCAGAAAATTCATAAGAATATAATAAGAAAACAAAAGATATCAATCTTTTCTCAACTGGGTACAACTGCAAAGGGAATGTATTTTTTTTATCTCAAGATGCAGCTTGCCAACGGAGCTCACTAATGTACGACCATTTTTAAACAGCTATTTTGATTTAGAATTTCAAGTTTAAAAAAAAAACAAAAAAACTTTTGGTTTAAGCACATAACTGATTATTGCAAAAAGCTACATGATATGGGCAACAAAGAAACATGGTCCATTGTTGTGGCTGAACATTACAGTGAGGTTTTTAACCCTTTGCACACTAAACCCCATAAATATACTTCACAACATGGGTTCTATTTCAATGAGGTAAAACTTGCAAGGAAAGTCAAGTAGAAAGTCATGACGGCATTAGCCGAAACATGGGTTGAAGGATCTGCTGTTGTGCAGACCTCCACACGGTATCTGACACTGCACACTTTTATGTGTTACTCATTTTAAACAAAAAAAAATCCCAAAGTTTATCTATTTTTCCTCTTAAGCGAATGCCCCCTGTAAAGATTCCTTTGCAAGGAAAGACCTGCAGCTCTCTATTGAAACAGTTCCACTGCAGCAGCCCTTCGTAACCTGATGATGGAATGGTAAATACAGATGGCAGATTAAAAGACCTAAACTCTCAGTAACCCTGCTTAAGGGTTTATTCTTTAATTTATGCAGTACTGATTCATCAGCCAGCATTTAGCCTATTCCACAGCAGTCAGCTCTGCTGTACTTTAGGGGTCATGGGGGGGGTGGGTGTTCTGAAGACTCTGTAACCAAGGTAACTTGTAGAGATCAGCATGTTACCAAGGCTTTTTTGCTTGTTTGAGAAAGCATGTTGTGCATTTGAGGACGTCCAAGCTGGTCCTGAATAGGATTCAACGCAATTAATGGATTAGTGCGAAGCCATTAGCGAAAGTCTCCCTGCCTTTGAAACATTAGCAAATGGGGTTAGTGTGGAAGTGATTTTAAAAGTATATGCAGGTCGAAGATGCATTTGGCAATTGAAAAAGAACATTGCTGGTATTTTTTTTTATTTATTTTTTGTTTGAGCAATGTGTATTGTACATACAGTATATACATTAATGCCTGCAGGGAATTTCTTCAAATCATTTAATCTCTAATCAGAAAAAATACAAGGGGTTTGTAAAGAACCTTCCAAATCCCTCTAGGCCGTTTTAAAAAAGGCCTGCAGCTGGGTTTATAATATGTTCGGCATTTGCGTCAGCTGTGCTTGGACCTTTCTGTCAGTAGATGTCTACACACCCTGTAATCATGGAAGTGTGAATGACATGTATATATTTGATGGTGTTTGCACTTCCTGAAACTAAACACCAAAACATTAACCCAGCAGCTACACTGCCTGAGAGATTTTATAAAAATTACCATAGTAATTGCCATAATTTCTGCTGGACCTTACAGACAGTTGGAACGTTAAAATTTTACTTAAATACAAACTGTAGCAAAGTAGCTTGAATCCTGCCTTTTTCTGGGGTTCCATGGGATGAAGCTATTATATGACAGTTGTAGGTAGTGAAATTGCTTCATGCACTCTATTACACTGAACAAAAATATAAACGCAACATTCAACAATGTCAAAGATTTTACTGAATTACAGTTCATATAAGGAAATCAGTCAATTGAAATAAATTCATTAGGCCCTAATCTATGGATTTCACATGACTGGGAATACAGATATGCATCTGTTGGTCACAGATACCTTAAAAAAAAAAGGTAGGCGTGTGGATCAGAAAACCAGTCAGTATCTGGTGTGACCACCATTTGCCTCATGCAGCTCCACACATCTCCTTCGCATAGAGTTGATCAGGCTGTTGATTGTGGCCTGTGGAATGTTGTCCCACTCCTCTTCAATGGCTGTGCGAAGTTGCTGGATATTGGCGGGAACTGGAACACGCTGTCGTACACGTCGATCCAGAGCATTCCAAACATGCTCAATGGGTGACATGTCTGGTGAGTATGCAGGCAATGGAAGAACTGAGACATTTTCAGCTTCCAGGAATTGTGTACAGATCCTTGCGACATGGGGCCGTGCATTATCATGCTGAAACATGAGGTGATGAATGGCACGACAATGGGCCTCAGGATCTCATCACGGTATCTCTGTGCATTCAAACTGCCATCGATAAAATGCAATTGTGTTCGTTGTCCGTAGCTTATGCCTGCCCATACCATAACCCCACCGCCACCATGGGGCACTCTGTTCACAACGTTGACATCAGCAAATCGCTCACCCACACAAGGCCATACATGCTGTCTGCCATCTGCCCAGTACAGTTGAAACTGGGATTCATCTGTGAAGAGCACACTTCTCCAGCGTGCCAGTGGCCATCAAAGGTGAGCATTTGCCCACTGCAGTCAGTTACAACGCCGTTCTGGGTTGGCGTGGTTACACGTGGTCTGCGGTTGTGAGGCCGGTTGGACGTACTGCCAAATTCTCAAAAACGATGTTGGAGGCGGCTTATGGTAGAGAAATGAACATTCAATTCTCTGGCAACAGCTCTGGTGGACATTCCTGCAGTCAGAATGACAATTGCACGCTCCCTCAAAACTTGACTAATCTGTGGCATTGTGTTGTGTGAAAAAACACACAGATTTTAGAGTGGCCTTTTATTGTCCCCAGCACAAGGTGCACCTGTGTAATGATCATGTTGTTTAATCAGCTTCTTGACATGCCACACCTGTCAGGTGGATGGATTACCTTGGCAATGGAGAAATGCTCACTAACAGGGATGTAAACAAATTTGTGCACAAAATTTGAGAGAAATAAGCTTTTTGTGCGTATGGAAAATCCATGTGTGAAGATTATTATTTTGTCTATTCACATTTAAGAAATGCAATATCCTGCACTCTTTGTGATAGCTCCTGTGTAAAAAAAAAAAAAAAAAGAAAGAAATCCTAGCTTTAAAAACGTCTATTCTGAAATAATAAATAAAAAAGTAATTCTTGATAGCGAGCTATTATTAAGGGATAAAGAAGGAATTAAACCCTACTTTAAACTCATTCTCTGATTACAAGAGTCTGGCTAGGCCATCAGGGAGAGCTGATGATTTAAGCACATCCTGTTTTAAAGAGATAACCCCATCTCCTGCAAGGGCTTTTAACCTCATTAGTGCACATACATGTTTTATTCTCCTCCAATCCCTTATGCATTATAGGTATCAATCGAGGGAAGGGCTCTTAATTATACATGGCTTGTTTCTGTGTGCACAACAACATGGTAGTACTCAGAGAATGCATTTGTATTTAAAGTAACAATTTCAACATTAACTCAACCCAATTTCCATTCCAGAAACCACACTCAGATGAGCAGCATGTTGTACAACAGATTATGTTTGAAAACTTTTCTGGTCTATTTGTGCCCAATTCCTAGTGGCTGATTGATCTCAAAATGTTTTTCAAGTTGTGTCTTAAAAGGATCCAAATGATTCTGCCACAACAACACAGCCCATTTCATGTCCATCTCCACTTAAT
Organism: Polyodon spathula; assembly: GCF_017654505.1. Lineage (NCBI taxonomy): Eukaryota > Metazoa > Chordata > Actinopteri > Acipenseriformes > Polyodontidae > Polyodon > Polyodon spathula. Next base: position 5,645,362 of record NC_054550.1, on the reverse strand, counting down.
TTACAACTGCGTCCTCTGGTCCTGGTTTCTGTACTGTGCTTAAAGTATTGCTCAGGGTTAACTAATGTGTGACAACTCCTTTTAAAGACCTCAGTCCTGCCCCCCCAATTCTTCTTTGTTCCAGGCTAAATAGATTCAGTCTCTTCAGAGCTCACTCCTTTAAGCCTGGGATTAGTCTGGCTGCTCTTCACTGGACTTGCTCCAGGGCTATATTGCCCTTTCGGTACTGTGGTGACCGTAATAGGACATGCTACTCTAAGTGCGCTTTAGCCAGAACATTATACTTTCTCATCATAACCTCCCTCGATTTCACACTACATGTTCTGCTACATACCCAATCATTTTGTTTTCCTGTTTGATTGCTTCTCTGCACTGTCGGGTTGCTGACAGTGACGAGTGAGCCGGTTCTAGTTCTATATCCTTCATTTGCTATTTGGGTCTTACATTTTTTGCCATGTAACACTGATAGTGGACAGAATTTTCCATTTTGAGCACAGATTTCTACAGTTTGTGGCTAAAAGCAGGTAGAGATTACTACTTTTCAATTGTGGGCTCAGTGAGAGTAAAAGTAACAATATCTATATATACGTTTGTGTAACAGTGAGATTTTAAAAATGCAGGTAAAACAGCAGCACAGTCTCACAAAAAGTGTTTTTTCTATGTATAATTCAGGAAATCATCCATTTCCCAGAAGCTCTCTCTCTCTTGCTCCCTCTCTCATTAAACCACAGCTGTCAGCAACAAATTGTATTCTTAAGGTCTTGCTTTTGTAGCCATAACTATGGCAACCAAGCTAACAGGTTCAAATGAAGACAGGCCTAAATTAAACTCCTCCAATCAAAACAAATATTCTTGACCCATTTTCTACAGACTGAAAAGGGGAGCTGGTAAAAAGAAAACAACAACAGAATGCTATACTGAAAGTGATACAACAGAAGGCATTGACCACAACTTTAACTCAGCTAGGATCTTATCAGCAGACATCACTTGGAACATGAAAAGCAGATGTTATACAACTGTGAATTCTTTATATCCGAGATTTTCAGTGCTTTAAAAACATGTTTCTTCCTTATAATAAATTCAACCTTTTCTAATGGCTACTGTACAACAGTCTTCTAGCTCTATCAACTGGCAACCCTGGTTCACCCATCTTTGAATAGGAACCTGGTACAACACTGGAAACCAACAGCACAATATATGTCTGCTCTGATAAGCCCTGCAGTACCCTTGTTTAAGCTAATGCCCATCATACTGCCTAGCACGTCTTCATGGCAAACACCTTCTGATGGACACAGGCTACATTTCTGCTTGGTCACCTGTGAACAGGGAGATTAATGTAATCCATCCAGCTCCATTTTATATAGACTGTTGTAGGTGATGTTCATGGCTATTGATTACTCCTAATCCTTAGCTGAACTATTCTTGCAGACTGTAAGTCATTTCACACAGAAGCTCAAAGAGCTAGCTCTGAGGATTACTTTAAGAGACGCACACTATATATACCAGTTGGTTTACTACTTCACATGGCTCCTCTGTACTTATTTCAATATTATCGAAAGTGGTGATTCCAAGCCTTTCTCATCATATTTCTACATTTGAAATGGTTTCATCGAAATGTAATCTCACCACTGTTTTTATTAAAATGGGTTATTCCATGCCAACAAAACCAGTGCCGTTGCCCGTCCATTTCAGATTTTTCTTGAAAAATTCACCTGGGGGTTTTCAGACACACTGAATTCAGAAATTATGACCATTATTTATTTTTTTAAAATGTCCCCTTCGACTTGTGACCTTGCAAAGGTAAACCTAAAGTGAGAAAGGGACCTTGACCAGAAAAATCACCCTTGGTGCAATTTAGATGCTGCCATCATGTGTAGCACCTCATTCTACTTGTACTGAATAAGGCTTTTCAGAAACCAATACTAGGAGCACCCTACTCCTGGCAAATTGCCAGACTGCAGTGGATTGCTTATGGCCACTTTGGTGAGGTTAAGTACCACATAGTTCTATCCAAACTGTTAATTTCTTCATTTATGCATTCTCTGAGGATTGATCTAGAGGAAAAAATAACAATGAGCGCTTCTAATGGCACTAGCTTGGAGCTGAGAGGTCATGAACTTGAATATGGGACTTGGGACTTTGTTGTTATGATAGACGTCCCAAGTCCCATGGAAGTTCATAACCCCTCAGCTCTAAGCTAGTGCAATTGGAAGCCCACATTGTTACTTTTTCCTCTAGATCAGTCCGCACAGAATGCAAAGTTGAAGAAATAGCCAGTTTGGATAGAACTATGTGGCACTTTAGCCTCACCAAAGTGGCCATAAGCCATGTTCGAATGCATGACAAATGCAACTTCAAAAATCCCAAATCCCTGGATACCAACATATTTTGCTTGATGCTTGTAGATCTCATTAACATCAATCCAAACATATCTTTAGGTGAGTTTTTGGAGTCCGCCCACCCAAGTTCTTACGGCCTAAACTTGGTACAAATAGCAAAAATTCAAATTTCAAGGAGGTTTAATGACCAGTGGTGGGACTTCAAACCAAATGTATTTTACAGAATTTGGAAGACTAGTACCTAAGGGTCTTACAGCAATACTTAGATTTTAGGACCTACAACCCATACAGGGTAAGGGCTGAAGTTTGAATAAAACTTGTCATTTACCCCTTGTCTTGCAATATGCTAGAAGTGAGTAGGATGCTCCTAGTATTGGTTTCTGAAAAGCCCTATTCAGTAGAATGAGGTGCTATATATGATGGCAGCATCTAAATTGCACCAAGGGTGATTTTTCTGGTCAAGGTCCCTTTCTCACTTTAGGTTGACCTTTGCAAGGTCTGAAGTCAAAGGGGAAATTTTCTGAACTCAGCATGTCAGAAAACCCCCAGGTAAATTTGTCAAGGAAAATCTGAGACAGATGGGCACTGAAATGTTACTTTTCCGTTTGAGTTGGTGTGGAAAGACCAAAATACAAAGCATTTTTATTCATCATTTTATTATTTTACTGGTACATCTCAAAGTATAAAAAAATATGTCAGATGGGAAATATTTTAATATGTATTATGCATATGTTTTTTTTTCTTATTTTTAATAATGGTAGAACTGTATTGGGAAGGCACTTGAGGCATGAATTTTAATAAGTGAAAAAGCAACAGTCTCCACCTGTACACCCACCTCTCAATTTCTCATTTAATTAAACACCTGTGGGTTCTTGAAGGTAAAAGAGAATCCAATAAATGATGGAATATCACCTGCATTGTTTTCATTAAGGGTTCGCTCTTGTTGTTCTGGAACTTTGATCAAACCTGTTCAAAGGGTACTTAAAAAGCAGACCTCGTCTCCTTATCTCTTTAAGCCTCCACCAGATGATAGTGCCAGTGTGTTAAAAGAGTATTTACAACAATGAAGGTATCTGCCTTGAGTAACCAAATTGCATTGTGCGCTGCTGTGCAACAAATGCCTCACACTAACTTACATGTTTGTCAGTCCTAATCTGGAAAATGCTGGGAAAAATACATACCAGAAAGTTTTGGGTTTTATTTTTACATGTACTAAAAATGGGAAAGAACCTACCCGAACAATGTTTAAGTTTGTCATATACAGTACACAGTAGGGTATCAAAACTATTAACATACCTCCAGACTTTTTAAAAACAACAATCTTAACTTGTATTTTTGTAAATGTTGCATTCCTGACTAAGGTGATGATAAAGTGATAACACAATGCTCATTCAACATTTAAGATGTGTAACACTCTTTGACAGCATGTATAAATAAAGCATTCTGGGAAATGCTTGAAGACATTAAATATTTAGGCTTTGATGTGATACTATATCAGTATTATATATATGAGCTTCCAAGAATTGCAGACTGCTTTAATAATACATATTAATAATAAATATTCCTGATAGCAATATTAACAAAAACAGTGCCTTACTATATTGTGCAACTTCGATGCTAAGCTGCTGATAGAGTATCTTTGTTCTAAAGACTGTTGATGTCTATAATATATCACCAGCCTTTTTAAGAAAGACAAAAAAGGTGCCAGTCTGCATATCAGGTGAGCACCTAAAACTGGGTCCCAGTCTCTATGTTGCCAATTAACAGATTGCTGGGGGGTAAGAGGGTTTGCTATCAGGAGTCCACACAGAAACATTTTTAGATTTATGCTACTTCGTGGATCAAATGCAAAGCATAGCCTTTGCAATCACATTTGGAAAGTGAATGAGAAGACATTAATTTAAATAGCCTTTAGTCTAAGAAAACTTCAAAATACTTTACTAATGATTAAAGTACTGATGATTAAGGCAATATAGTAACACCCCCTGAATGGAATACAGAGATCTCAGATCAGATGAGCTAGGTGGCAAATACACATTTTTTTAAATCTAATTTTAAAAGATACAATACATGGAATTGGCATCTAAACTCTGATGGGCATAGCTGTTTACTTCTGGGAGTCATTCAGAGTTTAACACTAACTATGCCCAGAACCATTGTGCTACCCAGAAGTATTAGAAGTGGGCACCCACAGTATCATCTTAGGCACATGGGACTCTCTGATTGACAATAAAGACAGCAGAAGCCTGGGCACAGTTGGCTATTTTTGATATTATGCCGCACTGTAGAACTTGATTCATTTTAAAAGGAGCCACAAAGTCGAGTGATAAGAGAACAGTTGATTTTCCAAAGAGCCATAGCACAATAATGGACGATTTAAAGCTTGTTATCAAGAATTTTAACAGCTGCTTACAAACTGTATAAAGTCTATATTCTCACATCCCATTTCAGTAAGTCACCAGGGTGAAAAGCGAATTACATGCATTACAGTACTTTTCTCAATACAGGATCCCAGGCCAGCAATATAATTTGGCCAATGTGAAGCAGGGAATGAATAATGCACAGCACCCCTTTGTTCTGCTTGATAAACAAGCGCGTCTTCTTCTACCTCATGTGGATACTGTATCAACGATTTTTGCTAAATAAAATACAAGCAAGCAAGCAAGCTGAAACATTCAGTAGGACCAATGAAAAGATGCTGTGGAGGGGATCAATATGTGATACTTTGCTAATTTCAGTTTTAATGAGCTACTTTTTAGCAATCTTTATGGAAGTGTTTTTAATGTTTATTGATTGGCCCTCCTCTTCCATTCAGGGTTTAAAATAGAAATTTGTAGCCACCATCATTCCAAGATGTATTTTTGGGGTAAAATGCTTTACAGCTTCTGTAAATGTGTATTTTAGTAGCGATGACAGAAATCCACAACTTCGAGAAAGTTGTCCTGCTGTATCTACTAGCTAAGAGAGTTGTTAACTTATTCACAGCTGCAGACAGACTGACATGATCACCAAAGTGCAAAGAGCATATCCCTTGCTCGATTATCTTTATTGCATCTGTGCTGGCATTTAACACTCAATACAGTACATCAGTGATCTCCATGGCGCTCAACCTGACACTTACATTTAGTCCTTTCACAGTTTCATCTGTCATAGGTATGAAGAAACATACTACCCAGATCAATTATAATTTTAAAGCCTCTGAGCCTGCTTTCAATTTGTATGTCAGTCACAAGAGAGTTTGGGTCTGGCAAATAAAAAAGTAATTTATATTACTTGTCAGTTTTTTTTTTTTTTTCAGTATGAATGAAGAAAAGTGGACAATGTAAATTAATTTCTGCTTGTAATAAGTCTGTCAGTTATCATGATTCAAAGGACCAATTCATAGGTCCACTTTCCAGACTACAAATGACTTTTTCTTTTTTTTCCTTTTCTCAGACTGAAGTTATCACAAAGTACAGGCACCATCTTGTCAAGCACGTCAAATGGCTCAATTGAAATGCACCTTCACACCAAAAGTAAAATATGGCTTTAGCGGTACAGATGTCATTTATGAGGAGAATCCTGCACTTCTCTGACAATGTTTAATATGTAAATGCAGCTGTCACCTATGTTTCAATAAATTTCCTTTTAGTGTAAGTGGACTTTCCACTGGCAGGATGAATGCACAATGTCACTCTTGGACAGGAAACGGTTTGGTGGCCAATTTAAACAATTATACTGGCAGCTTGTCAGCTTCAAAATGCAAAGTTCTGATGTTTTGTGCTTAGTATGTCAGGGTTTAGACTGACAACAGTGTGTATGACTGATCTGTATGATTCAATAAAGAAGATTATTTTACTTGAATGTATAATGATAAACATGACCTATTACAGATCAGCAGTACCATATGAAGTACCTCCCGTACTCTATTCTCAATACTAGGGTGCTTAACTGCATAGTCAATTCAAAACAGTCACATCAGATACGTAACAGAATTCCCTTCATCTGCCTTTTGCCTCTTTGAATCCATGTGCCAAAGCACCAAATAATGGATTTATATGGTTAGAAACACTTCTAGTTGGATTGTGTGATTTACTTAGTAAAGTAGTGTTTATAAAATATAACAAAAATGAATATAGCATTTACTTTCTGCGGATACAGGTAGCTTTACTGCACCACCAGAAAAAAGAAGTGTCTTTTACTTTATTGCTTTCCAGGTTTTCTTCCTATAAACAGCTACATAGGAATTCAAATCCAAAAATTCAAACCACAAGGCTAATGTGACAGAATAATCAGCAACTGGCTTTCTCATTACGTCTACCAAATTATTATTAAAATCACAAGGAAACATGCTGCAGAGTTTCTTTATTTCAAAGCCTCTTAGATTTTTTTTCTTAGTTTGTAATCAGCTCTTTTGACCAAACAAGCATATTCTGAAATTCTCTTCTGCTGCTAATGCCCCAGAGTTTAAGAAAAGAAAAAACTAACTTTTTTAAAATTCACATTTAATATTTATTAGTAACTCAAGACAATTTGTTTTAATATATTTTGCAGTTACTAATGGGTGGGTAGATGGGTGGTATATAACCATGCAACAGCCTACAGTGCACACTTCAAACCCCTCCCTATAGCTGTAAAATGGTAACCCACCAGCCTTTTTTCTCTGTCATTGTTGTTTGATCTTTTTTTTTATCTACATTGGTCTACCCAGATTGTTAGAGAAAAAGGCTATACAAGAAGAAACCTCTAAACTTGAGGATATATACCGCTGTGTTTCTGCAAAAACACAAAACCATTCCAGAAAAGTAAATAGTCACTAGCCACATGATCGCGTTCTTTAATGGACTCTGCAATATTATCAGAAAGTAAACTCATATGATATAATAATTTCTTTCACATACAGTATACTCTGTTTTACTGTATAGTGGTGCATCTCCCTCCCAGTTCAGACAGCAGCTTCTGCAAATCGAAAAAAAAGGTTGCTTTTTCACCTTCTCCAGATGACAGCTGCTTTCCTTCATAACTGATTGTTTTAATAACCCCCTGAATTTCAATAAACCAAAAAATTAACTGCCAGGATTCTTAAAACAATTGGTAACATATTTATCTGTTTGTAATAACGTCTGTTTTAATATTTCACGAGATGTGTTTCTGTTGCGCTATTTCTTTAGTACCATGTCTAGTTCATTGTGTTGTTTTTAGTTGCGTAACTTCTAGACTTCAGGAGTTTATCTTTATGATGTTGTTATCCTACTACCCAACTATCCTACTATAATGGCATCTTCGAGGAAACTGCAAATGGAAAGTACTTTTACATTCTTCTACTCTGTTCTACTGAAACCCTCACAGCCAATTGAGTTTCACAGAACACAGAAAGTTACAAGTCTTTCAGAAGTTTCCATTGTACTTGGCACTCTGATGTGTCTTCAGAGAAGAATAAGTTCATGAAGCGTTCGTTATTTAAAAAGTGGAAATACTTCACTGCAACAGCAGGGCGCTTGGTTGAAAAGATTAACGAGCTATCTGGAAAACAGAGGATCTGTGATATTTTATATCCTTCGAAAGCAACATGAGCAGTAAATGGATCAAAACTAGTGCTTGCCCTGTGACACTTGATTCTATGTTGGTCTTCAGTATCTCAAATTGTCAAAGCCTTGATATAGTCTTGAATAGTGCATGAGAAATTGTGGAGGTTTCTAGGTGGAAATCTGAAGTCTTGTGCATTAAAACCCTATTAACAATTTACAATAACACCTTACATAGTGGCTTGGTGTCAAGCCTGTCATAATGTCATGGGGCAAGAGCTTTGAAATGTCATATTAAAGTACCCTCCTGTTTGACTGTACCTAACAGTGTGAATGAAGACGGCATGTGCTAACCATTAGAACCAAACCCACCATGGCGTATAATTCACAGAGCTTATTGCGGCTGGCGCTAATTAAGTCCTTGTAAATTATCAAAAGAACCACTAAATCAGATTCTGATGGTTAACTGGAAGCCAGTGGAGCTGTGCAAGTTAAGGAGCAATATTCGAATCAATGGACGAATGACACAGTGATGACAATGTGAGATCATTTGCATGAGTGGCCATTCAAACACAGATTTTACTTTGTTGGGTAAATGTAAAACGCAATGGTTCTGCGTAATGCAGAAATAAGCCTAACCAGTTACAGACTTTGTTCCACGTAAGTTTCTGAGCATCTTTCCTTACTCATTGGTTATTCCTGCTTTACCCACTGTAAGTGTTCTGTAAAACAGAAAACTTATTTTGTGCATTTCTCGTCAGGGATGAGAGTATTTTCAAAAGATCAGTTAAGGTCAGCTGTTTATTCCCCTGTACCACGGCAGATTCCAACACAAAATATTTCCCTCATAAAAAAGCAATGTAGCACTGTGTAAAACAAAATAGATGAGCCTCCCTTACCCATTTCATTTCCAGTCTATTTTCTAAATGGCATAAACTTGTACGTTTTTGCCTGGCTTGTCAAATTTCCTGAAATGTTGTTTGATTTACTTGGTTCATATCAAGCACCCTAACAGATTATTTATCACCCTGCTATCCCAAGACAGGAAAGCACCATTACTTATTACTGGTTTGCTGCACATTTCTCTTACTTGAAATTTAGCCCTTCAGTCTAATGCAAAGTCCAGACCCTCTGATACATGGCTATATTAACCATGCATATATTAAACCATTCATACATGTCATAAAATATGCATATGTGTACACAGTATTTCCTGTTTAAATACACATACTCACAATATAAAAAGAAATAGATATTTTCTTCCTTGGCCATGCAGAGTTCTGAATATATAAATCTACAGACTTCTTGATGAAGGCCTCACAGCTGAAACATCAGCTTTAACCTTATTTTCTATTAATCAATGTTCCCTGTATAGAGCCATTGAGTCCTGCTTGCAGCCAACGTCCCAATGCAGCACACAACCTCTTTTCAAAAGGCTGGATTTAACACTGAATTTAATGAAAGGGATCTCTGAGGAATTCTCTCCTGGATCCAGGGCTAGACACACTTGACTAGGGTGTGGTAAATAATTTGTAGCCTATTAAAATAAATCAAAAGTGCATTCATCAGAGGTGGAAAAATTATTATGAAAGTCATAATTATTATGTGGAAAATTTTATTATGAAAGTCAACGGATTTAGGCTTTGGTTCTGATACATGCTAAGTGCCCACACCCAAACAGATACTCAGTTGTGAGGGGTATCTGGTCTAAACCTTTCTGGGTACCAAGGTTACAGAAACAAGTACCAGTGCATGGACCTTCTAGTGTAAACCCCTGAAGCCTTCCAGGCAAGAATCAGTGATCTCTCTTTTATTTGCCTTGAAGACACATACTCAAAAGATGACAGGTTCTTTTTCAGCCAGACACCATGCACTGATGAAAATAAAATATATCAGTTCCCTCATGTTCTTGCTTGAGCTCTGAGGAGTTCAATTGAATTTCTGTCAGGTTAAAGAAAACTTGTACATTATAAATCTTTTATTTTATTTTTTAAACTGTAAACTTCTGACAAGTTTTACAGTTCAGTAATGTATTATTTATTACATATGATAGGGGATATGCAAACAATCCAGAAATGCTCTATTTAATCCATTAGAAAGTGGCACCATAGAACTGCCCAGTGTTGTTACAAAACACAGGATAATCTAATCTTTACTTCTATATTCATTTGTGCCCCAGAACTCAGGGACCACACATGAAGTTACAGTAGAAGGCTAGGCTCAATACCCCACATCATGTCTTGACATTAACCCATTAAGTGCCATTGTCCTCATTTGAGAAAAGGCTACTTTGCAGTTTTTTGGAGCATTTTTAACTGGCATCTACCAACTTATTTAAATGTTCTCTTTAACTACATTTTTATGATAACTTACTCTACTTTTGTTTAGTGCAAACGCAAAGTCTAAATGTAATGTATCAAATAAAAAAAATGCAGCTTGTTTTTTTTTTTTTTTTTTCTTGTCAGGTTTTAAAAATGGCTGCTGTAGGCCTACATTTTGGTTTTCCTTTTCTCGCTTTGAAATTCTACTCTGGGGGGGGGGGGGGGGGGGGGGGGAGTGCTGACAGCACTGTGTTATTCTGCTCTTCCTGTCAGGCGAGATGAGAGGCAGGTCTCAACAGGAGATAGTGGCCCCTCCTTCACCTGAGATGTTTGTGTTGTTTTGACTGAGCACGGCCTTGGAATCCACTTTTAATCCTTCATAAGAGCCAGCATTACAGGCCTGTTTTGAATGAATGAGAAGTGCCGAAGGGTTCTATTTTGAAGCAAGTGATCAGACAGAGATGCTGTGAGGATGTATCAAACATATATGAAAGAAATGACACTTTGTGTAGGCTCTTGGTGGACTCAATTCAGCTCAAATCTGTGCTTTCAAAAAACTGAGAAGACCTGCATTTTAACACCTCTTCCAAAGAGCCTATAAAAGAAGTTCTGGGAGGCTATTCTGTGAATTAAATTATTTTAATATATCATTTTCGTAGTGAAACAGCCCAGCTGCTTGGTCCCTAAGTGAGCTGTGCCAAGCCACACTGTGAATCACTTTACTGGGAGGAGGCTGGTCTGATTGGAAGCAGAATTTACAGCTTCTTTTTATTGCCTGTTTAATGTAATGCTTTTTTTTTTTCTAGAAGGAATCAAAACTTCCAGTCTGCTGTGAAGTTTGGACTGCTTTTGGACTGAAGTGCCAATAATGTCTGATATAAAACATGCCAACTAACACTGCCTGTATTGTAAAAGTATACAGTCCTACCAGCAGGTCAGTGGTGGGAGTGGTGCAGTCTTTTTAGGTAGTCATGATAATAAATCTAGCATTGCTGGAGAAATCTGACAAATGTAACATTACAGATACAGACACAAGGATTTTATAAAGCAGCACATCATTCACCAAGGGACTAGTAAACTTGAAACTATGCTGGCTGCCAGTAGCTCCTGCAGAGACTATTCTTATTGTGGTTCTTTCATGCAGTTGCAAACCTTCCTTTCATATACAGAGGGATGCAAGGCTAATTGAAATCTCCCCTGTGGTGTGAATTAGATCAAGATAAATATTTATTGTCAGGCCTAGCACAGCCTAGCGCAGAGTCTTGCGGCACCCTATGATGGGGGTGTAGGTCAACAGGGAACTTCAAAATGTTATTTTTAATTATTAATGCTTCCACTGGGTTATTTCAACCGAGATCGTGCAACCAACTTGAAAGCGTGTATTATGGACCAGCTCTCAAGGATCCTTTTATCTATTTGAAGAGCTTAGTGATTCAGCTAAGGGACTCCCGGGGGGGGGGGGGGGGGGGGGGGGGGGGGGGGGGGGGGGGGGGGGGGGGGGGGGGGGGGGGGGGTCAGTGATTTAAGTGTCTCATGGGATTGTGAATTACAAAAATGCTTTCAGGCAGCATATTGCTTTTTTTCTCCATTTGCATCAAACAAAAATTGAGAGAGACCAAACATAACCTATTACAACTCTTAAAAAAAACAGAAAACAAGAATATCAGTTTTATATATATATATAATCAGAAAGGAACAGCTGTGGGACAAAACACAGGTGACAAAGCACATTTGAGAATACACTTTTAAAAAGCCTGTTTTTAGTAACCTAAATCATGGTTTCAAAAATGTACTGGCTTTCTGATTAAAAGTCATGCTGTCAATGAAGAAAACACTTACAGGTTTAAAAATGATATATTCACAATAGGTTGCTTTATATGTGTGTTTGGTCCAGTGGCTTTACCGTTTATCTTTAGAATAAGGAATGTTAAGGCTTCTTAGTCTCAACTGCTACTCTGAACAACATTGGAACTCAACTTAGTTCATTTGAAACTGAAAAGACTGGTCCCTAAATCAGCACTTTGAAATAATAGAACCCATTTTTCTGTGACAGCTCTCTTTGACAGTCACAACATCCTCAGTGTCACTGTGCCTCTTCCCCTGTCATTAGGATAACACAGTCAAGCATCTTATTTACTGCAGTTGCAGAATTAAAAACACAATGACGGGAGACAGACACATAAGCTATTAATACCAAGATTATTCATTTCCATGTTTTTGGATGGTATTACCTACCATTTATTCACAGATATGTATGCCTGTATCAGATAGTGTATAATTGTGTTGTTTTATACTAATGAGTTCTCTGACAATACGGACGCCCACATTATGACTGTGAATCTCTGTAAGCTCTCCATGGATACCTTTTTTATCTTCACAGTTCTAGCCATAACATCCAGTGCAGGCTTGTTCAAAGCCTAAAGAATGCATTTAACGCAATACATGGATTTAAAGTGAAACAACGGGAGAGAGCAATCTCTGAGACGGCTTTTAATCTCTGACAGTCTACCTCACAGAACATCTGACCCTCTCTCTTAGGGATTGATTTTAATGCATCTGTATATTAACAACTAGGTCACTCTGTGATGTTTACCACTGCAGTATTTCATCTCATAACCCTTTCAATCATTCAGCTGGTTCCCCCTTCAACACAAGCTATTAGCCAGTTCCAGATTAATTCTGTCAAATGTGTTAAAAACAAACAACCAATCCTGTAGCAGCCCTGACTCCAAGCAGCAGGAGCAGGAAGGGTGTCCAGATGTTGTGTTACAACAACACCCCGGCTCAGCACAGCAATGTCACGGCAATTTGCTCTCTCAAAACAAGCCCAGAGATAATGAGAAAAAGGCAGAATGCAGGACGACTTCAAATCAGGGAAGATTTTATATGTTCCAATGGCTTTCCTTCTCTCTCTGAAATGCTGAATATAGGAGACACATATTTGCTGTTGTTAGTTCTGTGTGAGCATCCTCGTGATACCTATGTATTTTGACTCCCAATCTGCAATTTTGACTTGTAATTATAAAAAGGATTCTATCAGTGAGATGATGGCAGCACAGCTTATGTCACATAGCCGTCGAACAGTTTGCTTCCAAAGCTTACACTGTCTCCCACTATTAAAACTGGAGATTGTTGTTGCTTTGGCATACAAAGAAGAGCATGTTAAATATGACCTGAAATTGTACGAATTGTATGAAATTCTCAACCGATGCCTTTCAAACACAAATAATAAGACTACAGTTTCAGCAGTTGTTTGAAAGTGTTACTAACCATTTAGGTTTGTAATTCTTTTTATTCCAATTTTCCAGTAAAATATTTAATTACTGCAGACTAACAGATTATTAAATACAGAGATTATTTTATTTAAATTATAGTAACTCCATATAATAGAGATCCATTTCACATCCACTGTAATATACAAAAGTATACATGTTGTATTTAGGTTGTATAATAGTATGATATATAGTAGAGGTTACTGGAGTCAGGAACCAATGGCAGGTTTAGTCAGTGGAGTAATTAGTGGATTAATTAGTTAGGCTTAAAAGGGCAAGGTTTTAAGTCAATTTGTAATTAGTGGGGTTTGCTTGTGGGTTGTTATAATATATATATAATATATATATATATATATATATATATATATATATATATATATATATATATATATATATATATATATATATTATACAACCTAAATGGTATAATTTTAAAGTGTTTACAATTATGACACCTTTTGTTTAAATAACTGATTAATGGTTTACACTTTTACATAGCATTGCTCTGTCCTCCAGCAGAAGTTATGTTTTTACTAAATTAAGAACATAAGAGACGTTGGGAAGCAGGAGAGGATGTTCATCTTTAGCACTTGGTCCCTGACAAGCAGTTATCAAGGGGGAGCTGAAAACATCAGTGTCTTGCAATACTTGTGCTGGCATTCCGCACATAAGTGTGAGTCCAAATCTCACAGGAGGGCTTCTGCAGATTTATTGAAATAAATTTATAAAGGATAAACGTTGGTAAAACCATTCACTATTTTTTATTTTCTTACCAAATATAATCATTTAGAAATCATCTCTTTGTTTGTGTAGTTTTTATACTTGCTGTCTGTCCCGTCTCCTTTCTGCTCTGAATGGCTAGGGGTCGCTGTCAGTTATCTCAGTGGTCCATTAGTTCTGTAGTGTCACTGTCATTTCACCGTGTTCTGACAGATCTCATTGACTGAAGCAGAGCTACAATGCATATATTTCCTTAAATGACTGTCAATCATCAAGACCTGCACCAACCGTGCACTTTCAACTGCCAGCTACAGCGTTTGTCTTTCAAAGCACCTACTTTGAAATTAGCAGGTTAAGGTGTAGGTAGGCTTTTGCTATAGGTATACGGTGACAGTTACTAATTTGATTTGAAAATGGGGTGCAAGAAGAAAACACTTAATGAATATTGTTCACAATACCCTGACAGACAGCTGAAGTCCCTACAGCAGGATGAAGCGGGCCCGTCTGCCTTACCTTCCAGTGACTGTGAGTCCAACTGTGCTGAAGCAGGAAAGGGGGAGTTCAGACTCCAAGTAATAAGTGCAAGTTAGTTCTGTTCAGCTGTCTAATGTTTTGTTCTGTGTATATTTTTACTCGTAAATTTATGCTATAAAAGTCTGTGTAATACTCTTTTGTTTTTTGCGTTTTATTTGAGACAATTTAATTTGGGCAGGATCTTTATCAATACAAGGTATAGCTCTGCTGTGACCAATTGTTATTTCACAGAATCTTGGTAACCATGTTGAATATGATAAAGGGATTTCGCTAAATAAGACGTTTCTCAACGGCATAAAAAGTCTGTTTTTTTTTTTTTTTTTAAAGCATAACAGTCGATTTCACCCATTCTCTGCTTGAATGGAAAAATAAAGATAGAAAAAATTGGTGCAATCTTTTTAAAATAAACGTTGATATTAATTGTCTACAGTATTAAAATTGAATACTGTGGTAACAAGCCTAATAACAAACCTGCCAAACACACTCGATAAATTTACTTGCTCCCTGTGTTTAGCTCTTTCTGGAATTGCAAACTTTATATCTACAGGCAGCAAAGTGAGGCATTTAGCACAAAGCCTTCAATTCTGGAGCTTGCCTGCTGTTCTCTTGTCTGTCATGTTCTGACCTGTTTGTTCTATTGTCAGCCCACTGCTGGGAAAGAAATATTAGTCTCTCCAGGTGAAACCAGGTACTCTGGCTGACATCTTGAAGGGGTACTGCTGTGTGCGGGCTGCATAACTAAAACTACCAGGCTGGGGGATCTCAGCGCTGGCACGTCTGTAAATAAAAGCAATCCATCATACCTCCTAAAAAATTAGATTTTACTACAAGGCAGTCCATTAAGTACCAGGAAGGGGAATGCACTGTGCACTGCTCTACAGCTTCATTATAGTCCTCATCATACTAGCCAAAGGTGAATTGTGTTGACGACCTGGAGCAGGTTACAGTGGATTATTGTATCACAAATAGTGTAGCGATGTGTGTTCTTAAAAGACAGTACATTTTTGCTGCAAATTGTAGCTCATGGATTTCATTTCTGTTCCAGTTGATTTAAGATATTTTTTTTTTTTTAAATAACCTGTATTCTGCATTTTCTGACCTTAAAGAATGAATATGAATGTAGGGCGTTTATGAACTATAGTATTTACTGCTCTAGACACCTTGGTTTTAAGGGGAGGGGGGGGGGGGGGGGGGGGAGTTCATTGTAAAAGGGTTGTACCTCAATGGCATGATACAGCAGAAAGGGTACTGTGCCTAACGGATCTGTTTTGATTGCAGGAGTACCGGCGGTAAACAGAAAATCGGAAACTCAACATCTCTACCGTTCTTCTTCGTCTAATAACACTGAGCTTGTTTCAGTACAGTCTGCAGAGCACAGGTCTGTATCTCTTTATGGGAAATTGTTTACCAAACGGCTGTTCCTTTTTTAAAAAAGAAAAGATATTTAAAATTCTGTTTGCCGCATGTACGCTGCTAAATAAGGTACAGCGCTGTGTCTGAAATGCTTTGTAAAGCAATTCATCCAGTGAGGAGTTGGAAATAGTGTGGAGATGTGATTATAGTTTTCGGCCTATTCTGTGAAAGGTTGTGCATTTGCTTTTTAAAACGCTGGATGCATTTAGATGCATGGGGCAAAAACTGCTCAACTGAAAAAGGAGCAAGAGGGCTGTGAACTTTATGGAAATGTAAATAGATATGGTTTTAATGGTTTGAACTCCTGTGCGTCCCACATCACTAGCTCAAACTGGAAAGAAAATGAGGAATCCCCCAAAAAAAGACTAAAGCAGTTTATTTTTGCTTACTTTTAAAGCAAAGAATTTCCCCATGTTTAAAGCAGTTTGAGCATTGTTTTTGTTCACTAACCTATTTATAAATGTCATTTTCTATAGATGTTCGCAAATCCGACTTTTTCACATATCTGCCTATACCCCAGTCCACAGGGGGTTGGATAGGGGATGTTGTAGTGTGTGTGTGTATATATAATATAATTAAACCTGTAGTGGAATGGAGCTTGAATCTCCAAATTCTGCATGCGCCCTATAGCCTAGAGGTTGCCGGTTCGAGTCCAGGCTATTCCACTGCCGACCGTGGACGAGAGTTCCCAAGGGGCAGCACACAATTGGCCGAGCGTTGCCCGGGTGGGGGTGGGGGGTCTAGGTCGGCCAGGGTGTCTTCAGCTCACCGCGCAGCAGCGACCCCTGTAGACTGGCCGGGCACCTGCGTCTGCCTGTAAGCTGCCCAGAGCTGCATTATCCTCCGCCGCTGCACCTCTGAGGCGGCTGCACGGCGGGCCTGCAGAGTGAAAAATAGTTGTTGGCTGATGGAATACGTTTCGGAGGACAGCATGTGTTCGTCTTCGCCGCTTTCAAGTCAGTGTGGGGGTGGTACCGGTGAGCTGAGCCTAAAATAATACAATTGGACATTTCAATTTGGGATATATATATACGCACACACACACACACACACACACACACACACACACACAACTAGACCTGCAGAATACCCACTGGCTTAACCAGTGTTGCAAATCAAATACTCTCGTAGTTTCTCGGATTTACCCCATTTATCCAGACAGGAAATGGAAAGACAATTTACACTCATCAGTATGACCAAGGTAGGTGGTAAAGGCAGTGCCTGAAGGCCAGCTTTTTGAGGTCTTTGAAAAGGGGATGTTACCTGTCAAATTTTGATTCCCTACACCACCTTAATTGATCTCACAGTGCAGACTCCAGCTTTATAATAGTATTAAGAATCGCCTGTAGTTGCAATAAAATAGTATTTCAGAGTTTTCTGTTTAATGAAAAGGAATGAAGACTGTAAGACTCTCTGGTGACTTTGATGTGCAAATTGCATCCTATTGAAGTATGAAAACAGAATTCTGCTTAGATCTCCAAAGAGATCTCCGTAATTAGATAGAGTTGTTGTATGCAAGAAAATTAGCCCAAATTCCAAGGTCAGGCAAGTTTTATTCTGCACCTTTTATAGCCAAACTAGGTTG
The DNA here is from genome assembly GCF_017654505.1 of Polyodon spathula. Classification (NCBI taxonomy): domain Eukaryota; kingdom Metazoa; phylum Chordata; class Actinopteri; order Acipenseriformes; family Polyodontidae; genus Polyodon; species Polyodon spathula. The sequence goes on along the minus strand of NC_054550.1, from coordinate 5,627,674 downwards.
ACTGACACCACTCAAGCATGCAATTAGCAGCTGTTTCTTCCACATGAGATTGCAGGGCAATGGATAGCACTAATATGCTATCCTTTGAAATATCGCATTTCATATGACGATCATAAAGGAAAAGCTGGTGACTAGGAGGATGCAACTAATCTTGTCATCGTGGTTGGAAAGTGCAAAGAATTCCACCTGAATAATGTTCTTGAAAGGGAAGCTGTGAACAGAGGCAGAATTAGAACAGAAAAAATGGAGAGGCTTTCTGGTGTTCTTGATGGATTTTGATTGGCTCTTATTGGGTTATAGGGGTGTAATGATAGATTTGTGATGATGAATCGTGAAATTTCTTGACACGGTATATTGTATCGTAATGGACATATATATTGTTTGTATCATGACATAAGACCGAAGGTGCAACATAACTCATTGTAGACCACCAAATGGCTCCTGAATGAAAAATAAGTGTGTTTCATATTTGTTATGTATACATATTCTCCATGTCTCATTTCATTTTGGTCTTTGAACAAAATGGTCCATCATTAAAATGACCTTAAAATGACCTTTTGATGTTATTACGCATCATACACTAGCCAATCAGGGCAATCCCATGTAACTTTATCACCCAAGGTGCTAGCTACATTATATAAGACACCATTTTGTTTTCTACAAAGCTTCAATCAGATATCAGGTTAATTTCTATGTTGTTTCTTGCAACATTAGCATTTTATTACTTTATTTTACAAAGCTGTAACCAGTAGCTGGTTCTTTCTCGCCCAGAGCGACAGCTACACGCATCTGCTCAGTAAACATGTGGGCACTTTAGAGCAGAGCTCATGACCTCCCACAAACCTGACAGCTAAAATCCCATTTGAGCCTACAAGCAGTGTCCCCTCTGAAGCCAGCTTCATTAAAACAAATTAATTGCTCAAGTCTGGGAAGACCAAAAGCAAGTGCATTTTTTTGCATAATTTATATATCATCCTTTAAAAGCATATGCCCTATTATCTTATTAGCTACCAAAATGGCACATCCACAAATGTAGTCATTTAAATAAAAAGGAGGGTGGGGGCAGACTGGGGCTAGGACAAACTGTGGAAAGTCATCCTGAGATAGTCCCGTATTCTAAAAGGTCACTGGGTAATATCCATGCCAGCGTAACTGTTGAGATTGTGAAATAATTGCCATCAATGACATTTTGGTAATCCGCTGTTAGCTGCAGATTTGGGCCTGTGGTTTGCATTTAGAATATGGTTAATGTAACCTGAAAGTGAAAGGGCTGGAAAATAATGTCTAAGTGGCTACTCACACAGCCTGTGGTCTCTTTCGCTTTTCGAATTGCCCTTCAGAAGGTAGCATGAGCTTTTCCAAGACACATTAGTCATGCGTCAATAGCAGACCCCCATTTCAAACTTTTGCATGACTGCGCATTTATTAAACGTACGTGGCAGACGGGCCATTTGGCATTGAGTGACTGTAACCCTCCATCCTTACATTATTTTGCTCTATTTAGCAACAAACAATAATTAGAATTGTTCTTAATTGAATTGCGCTTCAAAACCCCAAGCTGTCCAAAAGCCATGGAATCGAGCAATTGTCCGAATTGCTCGATTACTCAGGTAATTTTAAAAATGTAGGTTTTTTTTGTCTTTCTCTTTACATAAGTTGACACTTCAGTCCTATTTTTAATACATTTTCAAGACCACATTCAGTTCAGGGAAAAGTCAAAGGATTGACGGAAATTAGGAAAGTCACTGTGTTTAAAGAATTTTGGGAAGTTGTGTACAACACTTACTTGCCAAAACTAAGGGATAGGCCAGACAGAGCACAGTGTGAGCTGCAGTAGTGCTACTGTATCTGTTAGTTAGACAAAACCCATCAGAAAGAGCCCACGTCTTAACCTTTTGTGGTGAACTGTGCAATCTGGAACCTGTCATGCCAGGGACGTGGAGTAATGAAATGAAAACCCACACAGTCGTTTGCCATTTCCATGCTTACTCGTACATAGTGACCTACACAAGTTGATAGGTTTTGGTTGAGGTTGTGTTACTGCGTTTCATAAAACATGACGGAGTCAAGGAAGAAATTCGGTATGAAATATTGAAAAGGCAGCTCAAAGACAGGTGTTGTGGCTCCAGAGGTGCTGAGGTTCTCAACTTCGTCCCTGGCAGACACACTGCCATTGGGATTCACATCACACCCAGGCTCGGGGTGTTAAAGGCTGACATCCTTGCTACAGTTGCTTGCTTTGGTACAGTAACATTTTATAACAAGTGTCTGTAATTACATTTGAACAAACATTTAATTTTCTACTGACATCAGTAAATTCACACTTAAATCCTAAACATCCATTATTTCAATCATGAATATGCATCGATAATTGAGTAAATATTGAATATATCCTGGATAATTGTTTGTGAATTACCATGACATATTTTAAAATGTAAGCCTTGTTTAACTGCTAAACTATGAACATGGCTTTTGCTGAATTTCAGAACTTAATATTGTACTTTTTTGTGCAGTAGCTTTCAAAAAACATTGTGTTTTATAAAGACGGTGATGGTTCTGCGATATCCCTTCAGGTAGACTGAGACCACCTGAACTCAATGCACTTTGCCCACTTGCTGGATTAGAACCTGGTCATAGAGTAAAAGAACGATGCCCTAGGCAAGACCAGTAGCCCTGTCCGTTCCAATGGCCGTGTTGATTTTAAAATAAATACATCAACAAACTGCACATTTTATTCTAAAAGGCCTTGGGGAAAATAATTACAATTTAAATAAACAGCATGTTATTTTATTTTTCTGGATTACTGTGATGATCTTGTACATTTGCAAATTCCATACCTTAGCTCCCTAACACTGCAATTATGTAAAACTGGCAGAGCACAAGCTGTCACTAAATATACTTTTCTTTACATCTTGTACATCCAGCTAGGATAAGCCTTTCTCACTTTAGAATACTCATGAAGTCCAGGATTATCTAGTCTGTGATGATGTAGGTCACTGTATTGTTCAGCGTTGAGAGCCCTGGTATTGCAGTTGCTCAGTGATGAACCTAATCTGCAGATCTTCTCAACAGTTTCATTAGCACTCAATTTTTCTGAAGGAGGAATAACACTAACATAAATTGAATTCAAGTGCTCCTACCTATTCCTGAAGATGTTTAGTTACGACGCAGTGAAGAAGTGATAGTGATACTTTCGAGTAAAAAGCTTCCTGAATTTCCAATATTATAGTTTGATCACAGGCGATGTCAACTCACCTGCCCTTTCATTAAAGCAACAGCACACAATCAGCATGTACTTTTATCAAAGAACAGCCTAATTCACTTGTACAGTATATTTTTGATAATTGCAAGGCAATTACTGGTGCATAATAAGATGCTGTGGGCCACCCACATAGAAACACATAAATCACACTTAATGAATCTTTGAACAGCATCCCTAGGGATACACACGTTTTCTTAACTCTGTAATGTTCCAGTTATGTTTGCAGGCAGTCATGCTTAAGTTGATGTTGTCAAAGTAATGGTATGGTATGAAAAATATTGCAACATATCTTTCAGACACGACTAAACCAAGAAACATCTATTTATTTACATAATGAAAAATATCCAGGTTTACTGGTATAGTAATTAATAAAGATGTACATATGAATGCAGTCAGTAACCACATTAGAAAATATGTGGTAATTTATTAAAAGTTAAAAAAAAAAAAAAAATCTAAAGCAAATTGTTTTGAGTGGATCTATTTAACAATCACCAGGGGAACAGCCATACAAGTTTAAGAAAAAAACACACATATGGAATGCCTTAAAATGATGTCTTTATGTAAAGGCGTAATGGTTTGCTTAATGCTGAACCCTTGCTGGAAGTACTGGTGTGATGAATTAGCATCTCAGCCCACTTAATTGACTGTGAAGGCAAGGGCTAGACACGAACCACAAACCACACAGTTCAAAGACGAATGTCTTTCCATTCACCTAAACAGCGAGCTATGTAGTCGAGAGGTAAGCACGTGTCATGCTAATGTCTGTATTAATAGCGCATCAGCCGCTAGGAGGAGAGTAATACACTGGGATAGTATTAACGTTATTGTAGCTAATGAATGGAAGCTCTCTTTACATAGGAGAGTGGAAATGTTCCCATCCCTGCTTTGCTGTTAATATCAAACCAGCAGCTTTCACTGACATGGCTAGCAGACAGTTACACACTTTGACCCAGAAGACGCTGGGCACGATACAGACTAACAGGAAGTAAGATATGAGAGTGCTCTCTTTAACAAAAGGGATAGTTGGGACCAGATTATTATTATTATTATTTTTTTTTTAAATATGTTTTTGTGCAACATTCTTTCTACACTGCACATGTGAGATCTACATACTGTTGTAAACGCAAGTGCATAAAGGCAAGAAGATTTCTCTTAGCCTGAATAATAAATTAAGATGTAATGCTTATTATATACTGCCTTACAGCAACTGGGAAACACTGCAGGGAGTCACTCTCAACTCCAAGGTCAGGAACTGAAAGTTCAGAATTCATAAAATCAATTCTCAGTCCTGCACACAAATCTAATCTACCATGCTATATACAAAGCAGCACGCCTCAGAGCTCTAAAACGATGGGTGGTTTCTTCACACACTATGAAAGCAGCAGCAACTTACTGGATCGAACGCCAAGATAAAAGCTGGCAACAATGCAGATCTCGTAATCATACCAGCGCAATCCCCTACAGAGAAGATTATTGCATTCCAGCTTGCCCTGTACTCTGTCACAGTTAGATCAATAAAGATTAGAAAAGCAGCTAAAGAAATGAACCAGAACAGATTTTATAGGTGGGTGGAGGAAACTATAAATTGATAAGGCAGTGTCTTCTGGTTTTGGAATCACAGCACCACCATTGACTTGTTGTGTCAGCCTTGCAGTTCCCTCAGGCTGTAAAGGCAGGATTGTGCAGGACACAAAGAAAGATCTATGTCAAGTGATAATGCAATGGCATAAAAAGTGATACAGAGTAGTACATCTAATATACGCAATGGAGACTAAGCTGTAGCCAAACAAACTATTAATGCATGCAATCTGAGACTGACCCAACCCCTGGATTTCAGTATTGAGAGTGCATGTGTCTGCAGTTCCATCCGATTGCTTGAGCTTGAATGACTCAACATATTACAGTGCATAATAAAAGTCAGTTTACAGAGTTCCTGGGGAAGAAGTCGATTACAGATGTAAGGCACTAGAGAGTGTCAAGGTGAATAACCCACATGCTTCCATTTCCCCATCAAAGGAGGATTAATATGTATCGTTATTTAACACCAGAGTTCCTGTCACATTGTTGGCACCGGAAGGATTTAAAAGTAGAATTTGCCCTTTGCTCTGCCATAGCGTTAGGGAAGAAAAAAATCACACTGCAGGAACCTGAACTGGTCAGGCATCCAGCTTTCAGGGTTCAGTTGCTTGGCAACATCAGCTGGTAAGACTGAACTGGTGAAAAGATACAATTTGCCTTTTTGATCTTGATTCTTCCTGATCAGCAAGTGGGTTTCAGCAAACTAGTCCATTAAGGACCTCTCTGTTTAATGTAGTCCTCATACAGTAGAAGTCAGAGACACTGGTGGTAAAGTGGTATCTGTAGATAACTTTGGTGAAAAGTCTTGCTCAAGGGACTCACAAGCAAGACTTCTAACCTTGGCCCTTGATATTCTTTGTTAGTAACACATTAGCTTAGCAATTCTTTGTAAATAATTAATATGAGTAATATCTAGAATGTGTTAGAAAGGATGTTGAAAAGAACTATGTATGAAGTAGTATGTTCATGAAGTTGCATTAAGTTTCTTCACAATAAAAAGGGCTTCCACATCCTATATGTTTCTGTGCTTAGTAAAATATAATTGAACTATTGTTGTATTGTGCCCCTTTTATTAATTACACATAATCTCCCAAAAATGTACATGTATGTTTGAAGTTAGAATTACTGCCTCAAACTGCTGTGTTAAGCACAGCACCTACCTCGTGGAGCTGAGTTATTCTGTTCTTTGACACTCAGTTTTATTTGTGTTCAACTGAACTGTCTAATAACAATCATGCAGACATGTTGTTTGTACAAAGCAGAGCTGTGGTGAACACATTCGTTTTACAAGCATTTCCATTTGAAACACACAATTATTTAGTGGTGATTGTAGTTGCAATAATGAGAACGGCAGAAACAAATCATTTATGATTAAATCAGACACACTAAGATTATGGGATTACCTGTATATTTCACATAGTCTGATTTAAACATTATTTGCAGAAATACTTCAGCAGTGTAAAGGTAATAGCTCATACAAGAAGTTGAATTGAAAATGTGTTACATAATGCTGTCTAATTACATAGTCTAGTGAGCTCTGTTTACAGATAGACAATCTCAAGCATTGAGACAGTTGTATGGCTATAACAACTAATTAAACTACTAACTAAATTACTGTACTATGTTACTGTGGGCTTCGTGGAAAACAAAGATATTCAGAGCCAGACTGCTTATGAATATTACATCAACTCTGAATTTCAAGCAGCTTTGGTTTACTAACCACTAAACCACAAGTAAGGCAGCAGCACTAAAGTCTCTATATAAAAAAAAGATCACTTGGATAGATTGAGATTGATTGGATCCTCTAGCTTTAAAATATGGCAAGCACTTGTATGTTTTACTGTATCTTCAATGATACCCAAATAAAAAGTGTGCATCATACTGGATGTTTAGTGGATGTTTACAAGAACACTTTGTAAAACCTCCCATTCATTATAATAATACTGTGTGAATGCAGACATCCACCAAACTTAATACTGCAGAACTAATACTTTGTAATAAAACACAGTATCATTTGCATGGAAGGCAGTTAGTTTACTTACCCGTCATTACTTACAAAGTCCCCTGGGGGAAAAGCAGGAACTTTGAACAATACCCTGTAGCCTTCCGAAAAATTGTTCCTTCTTTTTTTTCATTAAATAATGCTTTAATAGAAATGCAATTTACCACACGCAGGTTGGGTGACCCAGCACTCTACTGACCTGTCACTCTATGATGCAACGAGCTACACTCTCCATTGTGCAAGTGAGTGTGCAAGTGAGTGTGCAAGGGCGAACATCAACCTGAGACAGAGGCCAGTTTGGTTGGAAGTGATTGCAGGCAGGAAGGAAAGGAACATAGGAAATCGACCTGGTTAGTAAAGCAGATGACTGAAAATTGGTTTTATCTATCCAAATGGGTGCACTGTATAGAACTAAGTGGCTCAGCTGGAATACATAAAATAAGATCAAGAGCAGAAAACATTAAAATTTCAGATAAAGTCCTGGAAAAATTCAGTGTTTCATTAATGTATCATTTTTTAGGAGAGGTCTCATGACAGTGCCAGATCGACACAGGTCAAGTGCAATATACCTCTGATCTATCCAGCAGGGACTACATTTGATGGTGTGAGTGATTGGTTCAGTTGATATGTCCCTCCAATCCATCACAAATAAAGATGCCCAGCAGTGTGATGGTTTAAGGTTGAGATCAGGGATGAGTCAAACAGCTACCAGAAGAGGCTTTCAATCACAAATGAAATGGGCTGGAAGTTTCACCATCCTCGATAGCCCTACTTCCAGCCCTTCTCCCTCCTCCTAATGGAGAAATTATCTAGATGAATCCTTTTCCCTGTCTTGCTAAGTCTCACTTTATTCAGACAGCAAATATAAAATATTACTGGTTGATTTTTTTTCTGGGATAAGACCACGAAAGGATTGTGGTTAATAATCTTTTAATGGAAACGGCTGAATGCTGTATGGATTATGTGATAGGATGAGAGAATCGCACTTTCTATAGACTCTTATATTTCACACTTCTTGGTGTGTCAGATGGCAACACCCACCATGCTGGAATATGAAAAAGAGACATCTGAAACAAATTGCTTAATACTGGCTAAAAAGCACGAATTGTTCTCTTTGCCAAACTCGTCATGTCTGACACAAATGGTGCATAACTCTTGCATGACTTGTGCTAAAGTACAATGTTTTCTTATTCCAGACCATGGAAAACTTTTAACAGGCGAGAGCTGGTATGGCACACATTACCCTACCATTCCTAATTTTTTAGCTCACGAATGCCAGTAGTCTTTGAGCTTCTGAAGAGACTTCTTGTTATCTGGTCTGTGTTTCTTGATTCTAGAACAGTCATGTGACACTTTGACCTTTGAGAACCTACAAGGATTCTCCAAGTAAGGTTAAAGCTGGCGAGAGACGATAGATAAAACTGAAGGAATGTCATTCTCAATAATAGTATAAGAAGCAAATGGAACATTTTTGGTTTTGTTTTTTAATTACAACATTTGAAGCACTATAAATGAGTTTTTTCTGCGTAACTATTAACTAATGGTGGCACTTGCTCCTCATTTTTATGTGAGCTGTTTTGGAAACCTTTTCTCAACTAATCTTGCCCTTGTCCAATATCATATCCATGAAAATGGCCCCTCAGTACAATCTATACTCATGTACTTAACAATATATAATTCTAATTTGGGAATGCAACCAGAAGAAAGATTAAGCTTTATAAACCCTCTTCTGAAAAATTTAATTTTCAGAGCAATACTGTGACAGAATGACTCTTGGTGATAAATCTCTCGCCCGACCTGTGAGGGCACTGTGTAAAGGGAACAGAGTGCCCTGGACTTGATGGCCAGACAATTTATTCTCAGGGTGAGAAGGAAGTCATCATCTAGAAAGGGGGCGGAGCTACAATACACCAAATCCAGAAGGGAAATGATGTGGCAGCTGCGGATTGGATGAACGGTTGCACTAGTTAACCAACGGGTCATGGTACAAAAGGGGGCGTAGTGAAGTGACCTGTTCCTTGTTATGTTTAGGAATGAGACTGTTATTATTTCCAGCTCAACCCGTGGATTAAAACAGAGCAATACATGTCGCTGTACTGCCTGTTAGCATTTTTATTGTTTGCTGTATTTGTGTCATCAGACCATTGGATTTACAAATAAAATATCATTGCACCTGGATTATCGTTGTCTGTCTGTTATTGATCACTGCTGCATTCCTGCACCTGCACACCGTTAACCACTTTGCCACAAACACTTACAACATTGCTTAGCCCAGACAGTCCAATCTGCTGGAAATAGAATTCCAGAATTCAAGCCTATTTCTTTGAGTCTTCTCAGTATTAAAGTGTAGACTATTGTTCTTGGCTGAAACATCTGGACTGACTGGATTACTACTTTAGTTAATTCCCATGTTATCTCATAATGCTTGGGCGCTTTGCATTTTAACATGAATTGACAAGAGGCAATCTGTCGATTAGCTCTGCAATTTTTCAAACTTGTTTGATTCTGGGTATGTCTGTGCTGTGAAGGTACAGACCAGTTTTAATCTCTGAAATAAATTGGCTTCCCTTGATGTGTATCACCCATGATTAAAAACATTATGTTGTAGAGTTTGGACAGTGGATAATAATAGAAAAAGAATCCCTGGTGTTTTGATGGCTAGCAAGAAAGACACATTATGTTTCCAATGTTAAACAGATTCATTTTCTTGGTGTTCATATTTTAAGAACAAAACTTAAGTGCTTTGTGCCACTGCCTTGACACTGTGTTATAAGAAGACCCATTCAAATCCCCAAATAACCTCTCTCTGCTCACAAGAGAAAGAAAAAAAGGAGGAACCTTCTGTAACACCAATGGACTTGATGAATGACCAGCTAATAAATTACAAAGCACTGCTACCAAGACCAATTCAGATACACTTGGGGAAACTGCAGCAATACTGATTGCTGATCAGGGTCATCTCAACTTGATTTAATGTCAGGGAACTGTAAAATGTTGCTTAAGAGCAGCGAGCCAAGAGAGAATATAACAAACTGTTGGAGATTAACTTTTCCAATTACATTTGTATATAGTTTGATAAATGTGCTGATCATTCATGCAGAACTGCATTGCACATCCCTAGCTTGTACAGCTTTTTGTCTCAATAGGTCTATTCTATTTCCTAATAGCAGAGTACAACTCTTTAATGATCAGAGCAGAGCAGCAGCCCTTTGTACATCACCTTGCACCCCATAAAACAGATGAGACTTCATATTCAGACACCCTGCAGATCTATTAAAAGGTGGGGAGGGATATATTAACTAATAACTTATTTATGCACTGCGCACAGATCCCAAAAGATTAAAAAAAAAACAGCAATTTATTAGAGATCCGGATATTGATAACCTATAAGCTTGTTTATATACAAGTGTTTGTTTTTTTAGCATGGGGTACATCAGTTCAGTGACCTTCTCTTGAGTCTGCTGGAGAACAGGAACCTAACTTATTTAACCCTGCTTTGGTATTGAGGGTGTCGCTCTCATAAAGATAGATAAGAAATATCATGTCTGCTCATTGAGCAGAGAGGTTCCCAGAGCAGTAACATACCAGACAGTTGTTAGCGTTGCAGGCTGTAAAAGTCATATCCTGTAATGCATCCACAGATGATGTAGAAGATATTGATCTGCAATTTATCAGGGGTGTGGGGCTCCCAATACACAATTATACAGATCAGAAACAAACAGTAGCCCAGGCTGGCAGTCTCCATCAACTCCTGCAGCTGCCTGAAAGAAAAGAAAGGCTTCCAAGAGGCTGTGTAGATTTACAGCTATGGCCATAGCTGCACAGTACAAACCACGTTAGACGTGCTTTTCTGTGACAGAAAGAAAACACCAGCACTGCATCTGACTGGCTCAAAAATAATAACTACCTTTGGGCTCTTGGAAACAAGAGTTTTTACCTAATTGTTTTATCCAGATAAAACTGTAGTTTCTATTTCAGTATCCTGAGTTCAATACAACCCCAAAAGACCTTTGCCACTTATCAGTGTGACACTGTGATCTGTTTTTCCAGCGCTTATTCTACAGCCAACCAGAGGAACGTTTTAAGCACATGGTTTAACTGCAGGACAGGACGGCGCCTGTGTAAATGCTGTGTCTGCTGTTTTTGGTGGAAGGTTGCAGCTCCCTCTATAACCCACGGTGGTAATCCCAGAAAACTGTAGCCTTCCACCCGCCAATCTTACACTGCTGTGAATGGGAACCAAGTGGCTATATAACCTCACTGAATATAACACAACAAGATTACCCAAACATCAGTACAGCACCAAGGAAGAGCAAAATGAAACTGCTGCTGCCAGACAAAGGACTATAATCAGCATCATTATTTCCCCCGTTTACTAATAGTAAAAGAAACTTAGTTAATTTAATGACTAATGTTTTGACTTGAATGTCTACAAACAAAAACACTCCCAATCTAATCTGCATTATCATCTTGTCGATAATGCACCCTGCCTTAATAAATCTTGACAACTGATTCAATAGCTTTTAACTATGGTCTGCCCATAGCCATGTTTAATGATATTTGGGTGACAGCCTAATTATAATGGAAGTTAATAAGGAAATCAAATTATTCTATTGCAATGGGGTTATACTGCTTTGCAAATTACAGTAAATAAAAAATCTAAAAGAAAAACCTGACTGCTCTGGACAACAGTATTGATTTGGCTACATTCCAGACAGGTTCTGTTGATTCTAGTTTTCAACTGCTGGCAGTTAAGGGTTATTTGTTCTCCATTACATGCAGTAATTGACACAAACTGTAACAGTTAAGATATTAGGAGCTACAAACCATTCAGCTACTTCCAAATGCCGAGTACACATGCCAACATTTAACACAATCGGGGGGGACAAATTGACTAATTGGAATATTAGGGCTGAATTCTCACTGTTTAAAAAAAAAAAAAAAAAAAAAAAAAAGGATAACTTTGTTTCTCTTGTCCAGCGCAGGACAAAAGTGGTAGCTGCAAATGTTTTGTATGGGCTTGACCACATGTTGTAGCATGAATAATAAGAGGGAAATTGATGGGGAGTGTGGACTGCAGCAGACACCCTTCACTTGGGACTAATCCACGCTAGTAAGCGTATATTAATCAAGTTTCAGTGTTGGACGCTGTGTCAGTGTCAGGCGCTATAAATCTTCTTGAGAAAAGTCAGAAGTAAAAGTGTGCAGTCCAGAGACAGACCTAGACAGCTGGCCTTTGCACCTGAGGCATCGCTGACTGATAGGCCTTGTCATGACAGGTATTGGAAGTCGCACTTTTATGTCTACCAGAACAGTTTGCGAATGCCTTCTAATAACACCTGAAGTAAAGTCATCAATCAGACTGAAACTAGGGCCTTCACAGGAGTGTGTTTCGCCCATCAACTGATCAGCCAACTTGCACGATCTATTAGCCATCCTGAGTAGTCAAAGCGTCCTCCCTGGGATGAGTAATTAAAACAAGGACAAGGCGTGCCAATGAATACAGTGGAAAGGATTAGGAGTCTGCTGCAAGCTAATCTCTACCTGCTGCTGAATCCATTTCTAGTACTGCTGAAAGAAATGAAAAATTTCACACTGCTGCCTTGTGGTAGATTTTAAATCACATGTAATCTTAACTGTACAGTGCTGTGCAGACTTCCAAATCTCTATCTTGAGATGCTTATGTAATCAGATCTACAGACTGTGAACATTGAACTTCGAGCAACTGATGGATTCTCTGAAATCTTTTGCTTAAAGAAATACCACCAATTATAAAACAAGAAAGGTCACAAATACTGTACATTTTTACTACGCCTGGTGTGTTCTCAGCCTGCGAGCAGAATTGTTTTTTGTAAACTACGGTCTACTGGGAATATCAGTTTCACATGTTTCCACGTATTCTGACACCTATTTCATGTATTGTGAGGGTTGTTCTTCATAGCGTCATCTGAATTCTGTTGTTTCTAACCAGGACATCAGTGGCTACTGCACTAATATATATAATATAGATATGTACAAACCAAGCAGATCGTTTGTAATTGCTTTCGCAAGCTTCTGTCAAGAGCCCTCCTGGGAACAAGCAAAAACTATCTATGCTGTTAATTTGATCCGTACTTAATCTAAAACTCCAGGAAAATCCACTCTTTGAATTGCATCTGTTGTAGAGAGAATAATATCTTTTTAAATCATTAAATTAGGGTCCGTGACTTGCATGCACTGGATGTTTGATTCTCACAACCTTGATTCATAACAGCACTGTGATTTTCACACCCACACAATATAGTGAAACCTGTGTATGTGCTTTGAACATTATTCCAAGAAGGGAGCACAGTATGCTTGTCCTGCTGCTTCTCCTTGGCCCACTTTGGGAGTTCAAGAGTGGACCATACCTATACTCTTACAAGCAAAAGTTGCTGATCTGTAATGAAGAATCCACATGGCACCTAGCTGAGATCTTAAAGCTAATTCAACATGGGAACTAAAGCAGAATTTGACATCAGTTCTTTGCTATGCATCCTATATCCTCTATCCAGTCAAGGGTATCTTAATTTCAGATGGGACTCTAATACAATTGCACTGGGCATGAATCTCTTCTAGTAAAGTCTGGGAAAATAAATGATCTACAGAAAAATATTAAGAGGTAATGAAATGTTACCAGCGTTCTACGGTAATTTTGTAATTCAACACCAACTTCAGCACTGTGAACTCTCCAAAAACATTAGGAAAAAAACAAACAGGCCGCAACCTTTAAGCATTAATAGAGTAAGCCATACAAAATCTGTGATGATGAAGGCTTACAAATGTAGACTGCTTGCTTTTGTTTTTCTTCTCGCTACATCTTTTGAAGCTGACCTTTAGCATAAACACACCACTCTGCTTGGACAAAATAACCTTTGCTGCTATTCCAACTGGATAACTAGCAAGGTACTTGCGGTACACCCAGCATATGCTGTGAACTGCAGCACCACTAAAGGGTCTTTGAGTGCAAAGACGCTGTTAGATTTGTATACCTCCCTTTATGAGAGAGTTGGATGGACTCCAGGGACTAGCTTAATAACTAAATGGAGCAAACACACTCAATTTCTTATGACAGAAACTTAATAACGGGCCTTCAGTCTTTACGACAGGCGTGCTTTCAAGTACTTTTTCAGAAGACAACGGATCTTATGCATGCACTATTTATAAGGATCAAAACAAGAAGACAAGGTAACACGGATGCAGGTTTCAATGATATCCTGAAGAAATTGTGCTGTAAGAACTAAATGTTGGCATGCTTGTGGATTAATGGACAGAAGAACACATTAGTCTTGTCACATATGAGACAAAAACACCTACTCAGACCCGCACCCAATACATAATCAAGAAACACTTTTCCTATCACCCCTTTAGGTAAGAAACCCAACACCATGCACACTGTGTAAACCAGCGTTAGTCCTTGGAAAGAGGTTGTACAGTAAATACTTTTTTATGGCATGCTACATGCTGCACTGAAAGTATTTCATGCAAGAAGCTCACATTGTTGATAGATGCAGGACTCAGCTGGTTTGAGGATTTGACCGTATTTTTGGAATCTTAAGAATGTTGTATCGGCTCTAATAAAATAATACAAGTTTTGCCGAGTTACGTATTTTGCCAAATGTTAAAATTATAAAAGTCAGCACTTACCGTTTCTTACTCCAATTCAGTACCATGACTTTTTGTTTTCAAGGGCTTAAATTGGTACCATGATACCCAACAGAATATCTGGGCATTATCAAATGACTAAACTCTGTTGAACCTGGTTGATCTTGAGCAACATACTGTACTATCACACCCCCGAGCCAGACACATGTCTATCTGGAGTGATTGGCAGTCTGGTTCTTCAAGATCGCTATCTACTCATACATGAATCCATATCTAAAAACACACTTAAAAAAAGTTTTTTAAGTTTTACTTTAATATAAGTTCCACAAAGCAAAGTGGACTTGCTCAAAACTATATTTGCTCATGAACATAAAAAGTGCTGTTGTTGCTCTGTGCATGGAATGACACGTGTTCACAAGAGAAGACACTACTGGAATTCTACTGAAGACTTTTTCAAAAAATGTATAGAAACTCCAACCAGACAGTGCTCTCACAGATTCCAACAGTGACCTTGTGCACTCAGTACCACGTTAACTAAACGCTGCTTCGTTCTGGACCTCATATTATTCTCTCTATGGGATGTCAAGATTACTCCCCGAAATTGCTCAGATTACTCACTGTCAATTATGTCCAATACAATTTTCCTTTTTAGATTTGAATCATTCCTGTCACATGTTTTATGTGCCTGGCATTATTACTTGGTCAGCTGCTATAATAATCTCAAGAGGTTTGACATGTGAACATTTTTTATACCCAACTTTCAAAGACGTGTTTGTTTTCAAGGTTCAATTGATTTTCTTAATAGATATTTCATTGATTTTTTTCCCTTTTATTTATTTTTTTTGCACTTAAACTGTCACACTTGATAGTCTGTAGTGCCTCTTTTTTTCTGCCTGTTGTCCTTAAAGACACACTGAAATAATTTTCTTTTAAAAGGGCTTTCTGTCTAATTAAACCTTAAGATTGTAAGTACTACTCCAATTGCTTTTAGTAATAATGGCAGAGTCAAAGGTCCAGAGCACTTAATGAAAACATTCATATCAAGACAGACATGTGGGCTTTATTTCACCCCACAATAAACTGTCTTGTCTAATACACTTGTGGATCCTGGATAAACCAATATGTGTATCTGTATAACAGAAATAGCTTTAGTTGAGGAGCAGTGCATACAACACATAACAAGCTGAATTATGTTTAATATATGCTTTTATCAGACTTACACTACTATCATGGTTTTTACAACCCTTTATCAAGCTCTTTTCCAAAAGAGGCTTCTTCCTTTTCCTATTAAATCCTATTAGCAACATAGCCATGCTTCAAATTCCACAAAGGGCTAAGAGATTTAGAAGAACAGTAGCAAGGTGATACAGAAGTTTAAATCTCCTTTTTATTATTAGTTTTTTTTTTCCTTTTAGATGCCCGTGCTAGCGTTGCAAACGGTAGCCACAGTATTTCACCATAGACTTCTAACCCTGATCACCGCCAAAACAACAAATCACACTTAGGTAGCACCTTCACATGATAATAAAAATTAATTAAAAAGGTTACAAGTGTAAGCATATTAAATCTTCAATATCACCACGTTTACAAAACAGATATATGCTGTTTCAACTGTCATCGACTGTTTGTCGGATTGTATTTTAATAGCCTAGGCTAGCACATTTCTCATCATTGTTTTAGTTTTAGTTCAAACACTGAACATAAACTGAAAAATCTAACCAATGTGGCGCACAGCTAACTATAGTTTTTACTCTTAAACCAGATTTGTACTCGGACCTAAATATAGCACTTCCCGAGAGAGGAGCATAATGGTTAAGGCATGAAGTTTGTATCATGTTCAAACCGTATGTCAACAAACGGACAGTTCAAAGCAGCGCATAGTTTTCAATGTCGATTATAAAAACACAAATGACTGCTTCTATAACTTACTATCTACGTCGCGAGTGTGAATCTGCATTATTTACACCATTGCTGTGTAGATTGATATATATATATATATATATATATATATATATATATATATATATATATATATATATATATATATATATTATATATATATATTTTATAAATCTGTGGTGTACATATGTAATGGTACTATTTGCACAACCTAGATAATATTATTACATTGTATTTCCTTCATTATTAACAGTTAATCAAGTAATCCTGGCCCTAACCTAATCATTACTAGCAGTTTTTGATAAGCAATACCATGCTCCTTGCACAGACAGATTTTTGGTGGTGTAAAAAAGGGAATTGAAATTGCCTTGTGTTGGTATAGAGTGGGAGAGAGACTGACAGAGATAGTTAAAGTTGCTTTCATTGTGTCTGTAGAGAAGGATTGGTGTGGGGCTCTTGCTCTACTTCAAGATTTATATCCAATTACAACATCATCATTGCATCACGGTGCTTTGCAAATGCACTGCCTTTCCAAAACCTTGTTTTATTCCAGCAGACAGTATGATTTGGATGTATAATGCTGAACGGTATTTCATCTAATATAACAGCTAATTGCTATGCACTAAGATACCACAGTGCTTTATCAATGCATCCGTTATTTGATTGATCGCAATCTTGAGATGAAAAAAAAGTATACAATACGATACCTTGTATGTGTTGATTGACTACATTCTCGAGCCGATCCAGTCTTTCTATAATCCTCAAAGTTTCCCCCTTGTTGCCTTCCTCTAACTTTTTCTCTGGCACCGGTTCTTGCACTTTTACATACACATTGGCGACGTAGTTAGTAACCCATCCCACGTAAAGCAAGCACACAATATTGGTCATACCACTCAAGATCACACAAGTAGACACCACCGTTTTGGTCTTTCTGGTGCAAGCCATCCTGAGATCCCTCCATATAGACTTCAGAGCTTGGTACCAAGAATAGAAGAGCCCTGTAAACAATCCCCACTCCTAGTAGCTCTGTCTGTAAATTTCCATTCAGACAGGTATCTGATAGCTCTCCGAGTTGACAGACCAGAACCACATGGAGCGCAATGCAGTGTGGAGCGGGGGGGAGAGCAATACCGACGCTCGATTCTTCCGAAACAAAGCAGAGAGCATGCACAGAGGAATCGGTAAGTGTAAAGTCCTGGAAACTTTCCTCCCGCTATCTCTGCTCTTTCGCCCCTTTCCTTGCAATCACCTCCAGTTTAAACTAGATAGCTTTACAGCGTTCAGTGGCACCCGTATAGCACAGGTCTGATGGCCAATGAGACGCAGAGCAGGGCTGTAAATTTCATATTCAGTTACGCGCTGCTCCAGTGAGGACGGAGAAGGGCGTGTGTTTGTACTGTGTGTGCTAAAGCTATCAAGGAAACAGTGTATCAGTCTCTCTGTGTTAGTTAGAAGATTTCTGTTAAAGCTGCGTGTTGACTGAGTGAATGTTTGTTATGCCGTGTTGACATGAAAATGTTTATTGATTGACATACGATTGCTAATAATAATAATAATAATAATAATAATAATAATAATTCACTAAGATATTCTTCCTGAACCTTAAGCCCAGAGTTCGGCAGATGCTTTTTTTTCTTTTCTTGAAGGAGGGGTTGAAGTGCCACAGGGTGCCACTGCGCTGTCTATTCTACTGCCAGGGTTTTGGAGAAAGACGTTTATTTAAAGTGTCAGTCAGGCAGATGTTTTGCTTCGGTTCCTTTAAATCCTCCTGTCTTTTTTTCTGCTCAGTTTAGCGGTTCATGTCTTTACAGACTCTCTCAACAGCTATCAATATGTCAACTGGCGGGCTGCCCCAGGACGTTATTATTGGTAGCTTATTTGCAATTGACTGGCTGTGTCATGTTGTCGCGCTGTTCCTGCATGTTTTGGATGCATACATTAAAAACGAAAACATATGCAGTTAAGAATGATGATATGCAGTATATCTTACAGTTCCATTAAAGACACAGCGCAATTCTGTTTTTAATATGCAAGGAAATAATAAATGTGTGCCACACGGACAAGTGAAGATCTAAACTGAAAACTGTCTGAAAATCTGAAGCAAAGATCTTTAATTGTGTGAAACGCTAGCTCTGTCGGCCTTTGCCTCGCTGGAATCATGTGTATCGTTATTTTTTTCTGACAAAGTGTTATAAACAAATAAAGACTTGCATAATTAGACGTGTCTGTTCTTAGTTTGTTGTTATAAATGTAAGTGTTTTTTTAGTTTTTTTTTAGTTGTTTTCGAATACTGGACTATACATCATAGAGTAACTTTTTTCAGTCGTAGTCAAGCTACATTGTGGAAATGTCATATTTATAATTATAATAATATATATTTTTATATTTCATTAATGTTGTTTTCTTCTTTAGAAACAGCTTAGAAAAAGTGTCTTGAAAATTTAAATATATTATCTTAATGAAAACTAATTGACGATTGAAGTACATTTTGGATATGACTGATTTAAAACGATAATAAATGTAAGATTCATATATTTGATTGATATTCACACTAGCACACGTTCTTGAAAATACTGTGTGTGTGTCCACAAGATAGCACATATTAATCCTGTAAACTAAAGTTAGAATACATCGTGAGATACAGATAAGCACCTGCTTAATTATAATATAGTTCAATAAAGCTGTATACAATGATCTGACTTTATTATTATTATTATTATTATTATTATTATTATTATTATTATTATTATTATTATTATTATTATTATTATTGTAAGAGCTGACACCATTACTATCGACCCCTCTTGCTTGTAAAACAAAACCAAAAAAAAAACATCATTACTAGAAATGACTATTATGCAAATGTATCATTTAAAATGTTTTGTAAAGTACAAAAGTATTTTACTGTTATTGTCAAAGAGCATGGCTAGGTTTTTTTGTTCTTTTTTCCCTTTTTTTTTTTGCACTCACATACTATGCATTCAAAGTGAACAAGCACTGAATAATTAAAGTGTTTTAAAACATTCCATGTGGATATCACTCCTGAGCATTGCATGACTCACAAGATTATTAAACACATGTTAAACATCATTTCTAACATGCCACACACGTTTTAGTGTCAAGAACGCTTGATAATAAGCCTCCACACACATAAGACACAACTTTTTGTCACCTTCATTTGTCATTTCTCTGTATAAATGTTGTGAAATTAAATGTGTTTATATATATATATATATATATATATATATATATATATATATATATATATATATATATATATATATATATATATATATATATACACACACACACACACACACAATTGTGCAGTCAAATAAAAGATGATCTGATTCTACTATGGCAGTGAAAAAAAGCAATAAGACTTAATATTAGATCTTTTTTGTTTCTTTGGCATAGTCCATATATTTAGAACAACATTGCCTCAGACAGTAGTGCCACTTTCATTTATATTGGTTGGCCTGTTATGTTTAAAGTTCAGACTTGCTATCTTTATCAGGATTTGCTGATCTTTTATGGTTTGGAAAATGAGCTGAGAAAAAAAAAAAATAATAATAATGAAAAAAACCTCTGGCTACATTTACAACGACTTTTGGCACCAATAATGGAACATTCTTATTCTAGAATGTTAATAGCATCATTTCTAGATTTTTGAAATACACATTCCAAGCAGGGAACGTCTGGAAAGGGTAGGCCCATGCTAGTTTGTGTGCGATTAATGTAATCTCACGTGAAGAAATGCTTATCACACAGCTTCAGAACAAATAACGCAAGGGCCAATGAAATCGCTAGGAAAGGAAAGGACAGAGAGCTATTGCAGTGCCTCCCTGCGATTGTCAGAAGTACATTCTTAGAAATGAAACAAAAGCCTTCTCTGAGTAATTTCAAAACAAGCTAATCTGTTCAAACTGTACACTGAAATCTCAGCCTCTAAGCTGAACTCAATCAATAAAGCCTGACCTTGTAGTCTTTGAGACAACAGCACACTACATATTTTTTGTTGGAAACATAGCCCATTTTTACTAGATATGCGTGGTAAACCCACAGAAGAGATACTCTTCAACAGGAATCAAAGTGAAGCAATTGTAATTCCTGCGGCCAGACAAGTACAATACCATTTTTTTTGTATTTTCAATACATTGTGTTAATGCACATGCCCTCCCCGATGAAGGCCTGGGTTCCAATCTGGTTTATGTCACAAGCAATGCTGAATACAGTTAATAACAGTGATGAGCAGGTTAAGGATTAGGTGTGCCGCTCATTCTCGCTGAGCTGTATGGAATCTTGCATCCATGATATGACTCCCAACTAGTGAATGCAGATTATTATTGTCATTCTGGAAGATTCATTAAGCTTCTAAGTTCCGGCACTGTTTCCATCATTAGTATTCCAGCAAAATCTGGAAATCATGCCCAGCTATCCATCACTCCTCCTAGGAAGCTTTGACTCCATTGGTGATCAATAGATGAGTTGATATAACACCAGTTCTATCTATTTAGAAAATGCATGCTTTTCACTGCAGTATTGCTTCCCATCTGTTTCCTTCAGAGGTATTCAATTACATACTGTAATGACAAAGGGGACTAGTTCACGTCTTTCTGACTTTGAGGAATCGCCCAATCAAATATTTTTTAGTGTATATTTTTTAAAACCACATGTGGCCCATTATTGAACAGATCCCCCTGTAATGTACTGATAAGGTTTGTTAAAAACTAGAAGTTCAGTTACAGAATAGAATTATACTTATGTTTGTTTCCAAATCTTTTTGCCGGTATTGTATTAGTATATCCCTATTTGGAATCAGAAAAGCTAAAAAGAATAGTGAAATATTTACAGCAATGAATCATCTTCACAATAAGACTCTAGTTCTGGGATGTTCTAAAACGTCGTTATAGGAATAATACAGTTGGCATAGCAGCAATAGCAATGACAGATGATTGTGAGCAGGGCATTTTCAGCACCTATAATTAGCTTAGAAGACAAACAGTATGCTTTGACCATCCCAGAATTTCAAGAAATGCCATATTCTCACTGCTGAAAGGCAATCCATTACACAGTACCTAGCCAAAAGGTATAAATGTCACTGTATAGTTTAAAGCAATAATAAAATAATAGCTCATTAATGTGCAATGGTACAATATGAATGGGGTTCATACAGTATTTCGTTTTCTTTGGAATATTTAAGAACCTGCTTTGGTTTCTACTCTACTTTCTGTTACAGACTGCAAAACCATAAGCAATATTTTGTAACCCTGTGAAGTTTAATAATAGTTTCAGTTCTTATCACTGTTCTTACTGTACTGCGAGATATGTCACATAAAAGCATTGTTTTCCACTCTACTATTATAGCACTGATCTAGATATTTACTTTCACTCTTACTGAGCTTAGAAATATATTCATGTGCTTAAAATATTAATAAAGATGAGCCCAGCTTTCTCTGGGCATTGGTAATGGCATTTTAAGGGGACGACTGTTCACAAGAGAAATGGCTTCTGGTAAACGACGGGGTCTGCAGAACATGCTCAGGTTAATGGCTTCACCCTGGTGTATCAGCTGGGATTCGAGCTTAGAGGTGATTCTGAGAGCTTGACTGAGGCCACAGGAGTGTTTCGACAACTGCAACACAAAATGATACAAAGAGAACCTCACAGCAAAGCTAATACATTAGTTCAGATAACTCTAATATTTCTCATCCATACCAGATTGCTCTTTCAGGGACCAAATCATCTGCTTTTCCACATGTGTGCAGTCAGCTTCTTTTGTGACTCTACAGAAGGAGGCAACATGCTGAGTACAAAGCAAATATTTTGGTTTTAGAACATAAGAAAGGTTACAAACAAGAGGAAGCCGCCCATCTTGCTTGTTTGGTTGTTAGTAGTTTATTGATCTCAGAATTTCATCAAGCAACTTCTTGAAGGATCCCAGGCGTCAGCTTCAACAACATTACTGGGGAGTTGGTTCCAGACTCTACTGTGTAAAAAAAGTGCCTCCTATTTTCTGTTCCCTTATCTAATCTCCATTTGTGACCCCTGGTCCTTGTTTCTTTTTTCAGGTGGAAAAAGTCCCCTAGGTCGACATTGTCAATACCTCTTAGAATTTTGAATGCTTGTATCAGGTCGCTGCTTAGTCTTCTTTGTTGAAGACTGATTAGTTTCAATGCCTTTAGCCTGTCTGCATATGACATGCCTTTTAAACCAGGAATAATTCTGGTTGCTATTATTAGCACTCTTTCTAGAGCAGCAATATAAGTTTTGTAGAGAGGTGACCAGAACTGAACACAATATTCTAGATGAGGTCTTACTAATGTATTTGTGTTCTAAGTATGATTTGTGCAAGCTAACAGCGTCACTGTTTTTCTGCCAGTGTCTTACGTGGCATTTTTAGCTCTGACAGCAAGCTCTGGCTTGTTTGAGGGAATGTCTGATCATGTCAACACCGGACAGCTGAACAGGAGGGAGAAAGTGGAACATCTCACACCACTGCCAACAGAGGGCACAACCACTCACATCAAAGCAGCAGGTGGTTACATAATGGATTCAAATTAATACTACAGTATCTATTTATAAGACCTTATGCTCTAGAAATCGTATGTCTAGTCTTAGCTACTCTCTGCAATTTTCAATTTATAAATCCGCTTGGCACATTTTCTTCATGAGCTGCTAAATCAAAAGTTTACTTCGCAAGATAATTCACTGTCATCTTACTGAGTCACTGGCATTGTTTCTCTGCTGTGCTGTTTATTGTCAACAAATTATATTAGTGTTATGATTCAAGTTTTTTCCTTGTATTTTTTTTTTTTTTTAGTTGCACATTAGGGCCATCTTCAGGATGAAAAAAGAAGATAAATTGGATTTACTTGTTTTCCTTGTTTACCTGTTTTGCAATTGCATTTACTTTAATATAGAATTACACAATGCATTCATAAAACATTTTATAAAATCATAATAAAAACTGTTTTTAAATAGTATTCCAGCCACACCCTTTTAACTTTTTTCAGTGCCTCATACCTTATTTTTTATTTATGCATTTACAGTGTTATTTAATTACAACCATACCAACAATATTTATCAGATGATATGCAGAATAGGGACACTGTGTTGTTTGCATGGTTATTAATGTTCTTTAATAGTGAACAGAAGCCTTTTAGAAGACATTTTTATAGAAACCTTGTTGTTAAGGAAAGCTGTCTCTCTATTTCAAATTGCATCCAAAACACATTGCTTAATCTAAACCATTTGGATCCTGAATTTTCCCCAGGGCCTGGTAAAATGAGAGGTATGACCTTCAATGCTTTCCCTATCCCCTGTCTCCTCTCCTTCTGCTGACAACATTACTGTACAAAATTAAAAACTGTGTCGCTTTCTTTCATCCTGAAAGCAAAACGCAGATTTGAAAATGCATTTGAGAATAGAATTGTGTTTACTTGAACTACACCAATTTAAAAAAAAAACAAAGGCATTGATAGCAGACTGTGTGAAGAAAGCTTCTATTATTGGCTTCAAAGCAGTAAACGGAACAGGCATTTTTAACGCATATAACAAGACTGGGAAGATGAGTCACTCTGACATAATCTTCAGGTCAATTGGAAATCTTTGGTCTTGTACAGGGAGCCCTTTGAATGCACAATACATTGTTTTTATAATAGAACAATGAAATATATGTTTGTCGGTGCCATTCAGCATCTAAAATCTAAACCTACATAAACAGTGCAAGCGTATTATTGTCTTTTGAAAACTATAAAACAATAGGAAAAACCCTATTGTAGCACCAATAACCATAACCAGCGGGGTAATTCGGTAATTGGGCAATGTTTTCTGCTCTTAGATGGTACTGTATCTACTGATGGAATAAGGGTATAATACAGATGACCTGTGCCATGTGTTACAATGTACTTACACCAGGTAACAAAACGTTGCTCACAAGGCCATGCACAGTAATTACCATGTAAGAGCATAAGTATATCACAATTTAATTACACAGCTATCCATGCACCAATTTAATGGCTGTTACCTTTATGTATATGTTGCTGTTTAGCTAAATTGATTAGGTACCCATACCCCCACAGAGTTTTGGTTTTTCTTATCTAATAATAAGCTGAGATATGCAGTGCATGCTATGAGACACTGCAATTCCAATTACCATTATGAGCTCAAGAGAATCAGATTTCTGTCTGATATAATATTCATTTTCTGAGCCAGGGTGACAACGTATTCATGCAAATGATAATATAGAATGTAAACTATAAAGTATATTAAATGACTAGCTCTGTTTGGCTTAAAATGAACTGTCTTAGAAAAGTACACTGATTGATAGTCTCTGAACAGTGAGACAGAACATTAGGCACCACGTTGCTTTTTAAAAATGGTTGGACTTCAATTACTACCAGAGACCAAGAACATCACAGACAATAATAGAACGTTGAATGTTTTTTCTCCCTTTTTGCCAGGGAGGAAATGGTTTGAATCGGTGTGCGCTATAGAAACATTCTTTGCTATTTCAAACAGCAAGGATTAATGTTTCCGCATTGAAATTCTGCTAGACCTCAAAGCGAGTGAAGTGACAGATTGAGTTTAGCTAAAGCCATTTTTTATCATTAGTACAATCTTCACTGAGATAACATTCAGCTTGATTCTTAAGTATCCTGACTCACAGCGTTAAACAGGATTTATTAAGCAGCGGGTGTTTTATTTGAATGTACTAGTTCACAGATTCAAGAAGAGCTGACACAACAAGCACAGTGAAACTTCAGATATGACAGGTTTTCAGCTAAAACACAGGACTATTCATTGCTCTTGTTAGAGTCTCTTAATAAGGCAGTGTTAAAAGCTGGCATTTTCCTTTGATTTATAAGATGTACAGCAATATTTCACAATTCAGGGGGCATTAGCCTCTCAACTTTTCAATATTGTGGATGTAAAGAAAGTTTTGAAACTAAATAAAGCACAAGAACAGGGAATAGTCTCAATTATGATTTAAATCTGTTTGATACTAGGATTTTCTCATAAGCTATTGTCAACTGCAGGACTGACATCACTAAACAGGGTTTTGTAAGCTATAGAAGCAGTTGGAAAAGGGGCTCAAAAAAGTGTACAAGACACACACTGGCAAATCCATACCAGTACCATACTATACCAGTCACAGTGTGCTGCAGGATCATTGCTGAAGCAGTCAACTGTAGATAAGTAGGCAGCTGTCAAAGGTTAGACTGAAAGTGACAGCTACCCATTTGTGTTCCATTCCACTTCCAATGTCCAGCCAATAATCTCATACACAGCTGCTCAGCAACTGATACTGTACTCTTATGAGTCTATGGCATCACTGAGATTTGTTGCTGGGGATTGGGGGCCAGGCGAGTCAGGAATGTAAATACATGAAAAATACAATCGTGTCAAATAAACAGCTGGAATTTCAGTTGCATTTCATGCTCATACAGATCCTCTGGTATGTGTTTAAATGTTAATGAAAATGATTGGTCTTCCATTTGTTAAATGTTAATGGTGTCTAACATTAATGGCTTCTGCATTTTCTGTAAAGCTGGCTGTCAGTTTATTGTAACTTTATAGTTGTAAATAATTAATTTGTTTCAGAGATTTCAGAGATTCAGAGATTTGGATATGCATTTTGACATGGTCCCTTCACAGTTAAACAATTTTAAACATTTTTATTGTACTTCTTTCTTTCTTTTTTTTAAAGAATGATCCTTAAGACATTTCATTTGGAGCACTGATGAAATTTTGCGCACAGTTGATTATTTCCATTATACAATTTAATGGAGTAAAATAGATGCTACCTCCAGCAGACAAGAAGGGTTTTTGCAGGCACAATGACATCTTCATGCACGCATCTTAATATTGACCCCAGTACAACCCTTGCCGTTATGTGCATCTCTCAAGGAGTTGCCTGTTTAATGGTTTCAGCGGTTAAAAAAAAAAGACTCTTGCAACATTACATTGAGTAAGTTTAATTATTATGATGCATGGCCTGAACTGCATTTAAATGCAGATTTAAAAAGCACCAGAAGTTATTAAATTAACCCCATTGATTAGTGTCCTGTGTACAGGTATAATTTACATGGGGGAACATAGCCCCCTCAATTTTTTAATGCCAGAGAAATATCCCCCTCACATTGCAGCAGTAATTAAACCTTTATTTCTCAATAATGTATTTGTATAATCACTAGACAGTACAGCAACTACGACTCAGCGGAAACCCAGTCAACCTGAGGCAGTGTTGGTACGCAATGTGTTATGGGCGATCTCAGACAGAGAGGAGAAAGCAGAGCCGAATAGCAGAGGCACCAATCTGAATGAAATGAACATTTATTTTTAATTGTATTACTATATGCCCCCACAATGAATTGAAATGCACTGATTGGTTAGAACCTGGATGTGAATCCAGCATGGGACATCAAAGTTAACTCGTTTGGAATTACAAGTTTCGTTTGGAGTTTTGTAGAGTAGAGTATTTCAAGTTCTTTTCTCTTGTGGTCAGTCCTCCAAGCTCATTTGGTCTACAGAACACATTGCTTTTATAAGCAAATGTGGGTCCTCTGCCAAGGTGAATTGCACTAAGATTGCTCTCGCTGTACCAACATGGCAATGAGCAGGTACAACATGATCACCACTGACAGGTATTAGAAATGTGTTCTGCTTAAATACACTTCAGAATTTAGGCGACTGTAAAAATATTACTGCTGGTTTGAATATAGCATTATTTTAAAGTGTTACCATGTAATCTATTTTGCCACAGATTTCACCACTTCAAAACGCTTTCAATGTGTCGACAAGCGAAGCATCTGGGCCAGCAACCCAAATGTACAAAAACGTCTGGTCTGATTACGAGAAGTTTACAAAAACAGCCTCAGCATGTCGTCTGTTTTGTAAAACAATTTAGAAAGCTAATTAAGATAAATAGAATTTCATTAAGGAGGTGTCTTAAGGGACACTTAATTTTTCTTCTTGGAGTAATTGGAGTAAGAGAGATTTATTTTTTCTTAATCGAATATTGTGCTGAAAAATGCATTGTGAAACTATATATAAACTAGTGGGATAGGAGAAGGTACCCTGTGGTCTCACACTGCAGGACACAATGAACTCAGGCTCTCTAAACAGAATTAATTATACACGCTTCACTTGGACTGTCAGTGGAACTCACTTTTTTCCTTGCATGACTGCACAAAAGACATTATGTGAAACTGAAACAGAATTGGGAGAGCAAAGTGTTCAATAGATTAAGCACACAACAATAGTTTAACCCTAACCCTAGCTATGACAAATTTGGACACTTTCTGTGCAATGTGTGTTATTTAAAGTGGATCAAACAGTGAAGTTTCAATATTTAGTTTTGAGCTATGAAAGAAATAAACTAGAATGACAAATATGTATAACACATACAGTATGTAAATATAGAGAGGAATTAAACTATATTCACACAGGCCTCAATACACAAGAGAATGACTACAAAGTCTCACCTGTTTATATTGAAGGTAGCAATTCCCAGCTGGGTTGGCTAAGGTCAGGACATTGCTTCTCAGAAGTGTAAGTAATCTTAAAACAGTATAATACCTCTTATGATCTTTTTTTTGGATCATACTAAACTCTCACTTGACGCTACCTTCATCCATTCATATTGAGCTTAATGATTTTCCCAACTGACCCTAAAAGAAGATCTTCCCATGTATAGTATTAGCAAAAACACCAAATAAAGTGAGCAGTAGTTGAATATTTTAGCTGTTACTTTACTTTGACTGACTGCCTGTATTCTTTCCGTTGCGTTTGTCTTTGACAAGGCTAATTTACTAGGAGATACAGGTGGTACTCAATGTTTAGAAGCCTGCCCTTTAAAAGATTGATCATACCGCCTACACAAAGTGCCACCCAGAGAGAGACATTATCTCAAAACAGCAGCATTCAGCTGCAGTTGTCTACTTTTCTACTTGATTCATCCGGAAATTGTGATAGACATTTGTTACAGACAAATGAACTCACAGTAAATTATAGAATTATATACACACACACACACACACACACACACACACACACACACACACACACACACACACACACACACACACACACACACAATATGTAGTCGCTACTGTCACCAGTACGAATCATTTAGATCTAACAAACAAATATTCACTTATAAAAAAAGAAATGAATCTGAGGGACAATGTACACTGCATTAATGCCACAGTATTATCAGCCATCTTCTTTGTGCAGCGAAGTGCAGGAAACAGTATAGTGTCACTGTGTTTAACATATGTCGACTGCTGTTTGTTGTATTTTTATGCCATAAACACAATAGCGAAGTCCTTTAAGTAGCCAAATGTATTTCTCTCACAGTAAAAGCTAAAAACTAAAAGCTAAATTCAGGCCACAAGAAGAAACAGCAGGTAAAAGTGTGATGGACTAGATTCAGCAGTGTAGAAACTCAAAAAGCTTTTTCCAATTGCTATCTCATTCAATCCAAATCCTGTCAGCTTGGGAAAAAGATTTAATAAAGCAAACTTAACCTAAAAAAATCACACAAAATGTGCTTGTCCTAGGAAATGCAGAATAATCATGCTAACACATACTTCTATAGAAGGAGAACCTCATAGTTGTTCTTCTTTGGCTTGAATATGGCATAAGTCACAGGGGTCACAAGTTTGTACAGTAGTCCACACAGTAAAGCAATCACATGAATAACAATCTATGGGCCTTTCACAGGGAGAGTGCTGTGGGGTGCTGTAATGGGCCATCCCACCACTGGCGGTGCTGGAGAGCCGCCAGCAGTAACAGCGGCCATGTTGAGCAGCATGACTCAGCATGGCCAAGCAATCAGCTGGCTGATTACAGGGGTGGGGCTCAGCAGTATTTAAGCAGTACCTTTTCTCCTCCTCATTCTGTGCTGGGATAGCAACCTGTAAGGAGCTGCGCTGTGCGAGTGTGTTTTGCTATTCTGAGTTGTCTTCCTGAACAGGCAGCCTCCTGCTTGGAATCCCTGCACCCTACTTCTCTTACCTACCCTGGTGGATTAACGAACGTCTGGAAGCTTTCCCTTCCTGTCCCAGGGCATTGAGCGCTGGTGTGAGCCGTAGCAGACCTGGAGGAAACCAGGTCTATCAGACACGCCACCACTGCCACCGTGGCCGGAGTTGGTATTGCCGCGACCGCTGGAAATTGTTTGTGTACAAGTGTTTGGGACTGTTTTGTTTACTTTGTTTATTTTAACCCTGACTTACCACTGCTGGTATTTCCGGGGGTTTCTTTTGTTGAATTTACTGTTGCCCAGCCCTGTTGCACAGGTTGCACCTCACTTCCTGTTTCTGTGTCGTCACTTCTGGTCCCACCGGCGCTACACCCACCAACCCCCATCACAGGGCCTCATTATGCAAGGGCACTAAAATGGTGGTGCACCATAATTGCAATTAGTGTGCATGTTCATGATTTCCTTATTTACTATTGCAATTGTATTCATTATCACGTCAAATAGTGTTTTTTTTTTTCTTGTGGCGCACTATGGTAATCAGAATAAATATGTGATTTGTATGGTAATACATGATAATGTATTTAAATGAGGCAGCCCGCTCTGAATAATGAAATTAGTGTTATTCACACTGTATTTACGAAAGAGCGCCCATCTCAGTGTGCACCTTAAAGTGAGCCATAATTATGTTTGGAAACTAGGCTTTAACCACTGATAGGGGCATTATTTAAACCTATTTTTCTGGGCTGAAATCTGTATGGCATCATGGAGAAATTACTTGCATTAAAGTTTTCATATAGAGCAGTGAAAATTACCTGTAAATAACAGGTTATATTAAAGGTGAATCGTCGTTAAAATTAATGTTAGAATTTCTTAGTTATTATTTTATAGTTCATTACAAAAAGGTATTATAATTTAAAACAACCTCCACCACTAGAATGTTTTAGCTTGCGTTGCCTCTTCCTGTCCCGTGCGAAGGGCTGCACCTGTTGATCATTTTCGGTCAGTGTAAGCCACTGACTAAAAGATATGCCTGGACTGCTGGGGCTTTTTTTTATCACGGTGGTCATGGCTAAGTCTTGGACATTATCATGCACATTCAATTATCGCTCACAGTACATGTAGTGTGCACGCTATGGTATGTGAATTAGCCAAATAGTGTACATGTAAATTAATGCGTTCTCTGTTAGTAAATGGGACAGTAGATTTAGATTTATGGTGCATGTTACAGCTACATTTAGTGCCCTTTTGTAAATGAGGACCTATTTCTGTACTTGCTGTTGGCATTTTTTTTCTTCTAAAGTTGAATAAACCCACCTCAGTTAAAAGTAAGATGTATTATTTAACAGGATGTGTGGTACATTATTCATGTATACCAGCTGGTTAAAAATGTAAATGCAACTCTGACCAGGTGCACTGAATTACTCCCTCAAATGATATCTAATTTAAGACATCTGTGGCCTGTGTATGGGGAAAATACAAACAATCAGGACCAAAGAAAACCCCAGTTCTGTTTGGGCTCCAGCGCTTTAGGAATCCTTACAGATTGAGTTGACCCTCAGTGATTGATTTGTTTTTGCCATTGATATTGATCTCAAAGCATGTGTTTGTTTGCATTGGTAATTATAACTAATTAATACCCTTTGATACCCTGCCTCCCACACACCATCCCAAGCCCACCTGCAATTATTTTGCATTTTTTATGTAAGACATGACTTGAATATTATTTTGAAAACGATGCATAAGATATTAGCTAACTAGGGAGTATAGTATACATATTTGACACTGGATGTCCAGCAAAAACAGCTGCTTAACACTGCATGGTAATGCTCAAGGAAGCAATGGTCTTGAAACTGGCACACCAAGCTGTTCTTGCCTCCACATTTAAGGATTATGCACACCGGTCGCTAATGAAGCGAGCGAATAAAAAAAATAATTAAACCTATTGATTGAAATGGAGCAATGCACACCGCAGCCCTAGCGAGCTGCTCGAACGAAACGAGCGAATCTAGAAATTTGTTTTATTTCCGTTCGCGTCGCAATGGACCAATGCAGCGATTACCACAGAAATATTAAAAAAATGGACATCAATGAGAATTTCATTATTAAAGTCAAAACATATAATATTATTTATGATGCCAGGGTCCGTGGTTATTGACAACAGTGGCACTGGAACCATTTTTAAAGTGGGGGTGCTGAAAGCCATTGAACAAAACGTAACCGCTGTATATGATAGAAGCCATGCAAAGCCAGGGGAGAGCTAACCCTAGTTTCAGCGCCCTTTAAAGACAATACAAAGATGGACGCCACATGGCAAGAAATAGCAGAACAATTGGAAATGTTGGCACTCGGCTGCTAAAACTGTGTACAATTTATGAAATAAATGTGACTCTACCAATAATATCGCAAGCCTCAGGGATGGAATTGTTTTTCCTTAGACACCGCTGCCATCTAATGGCTGAAAACTGCACTACAGTATACACATAAAAATGCACGAAATGCGCGCGCACACACACATTCAAAATGCTTTGGAAGATTTAAAAAAAAAATCTCTATGTATCGTGCAACATTAAACAAATGTGTTAATTAAATGTGTGGTTTTAATCGTCTGCTCCTTTACAGTAGTCCTCTTTATACCTAGACTTTGCCATACTATTCTGCTTCTACCTGCTTATCTATAGTTTAGAGTAATAATTGTACTGTTACGTACACCTCGATATGCTAAGTGTTTGCACTTATATTTGAAAAAACACAATACCTGTATGGTGGGAACAGAAAATGCCCATCCGCAAATAAGGGGACTTTGTTAATGATGCACAGGAAAGTGTTTACAGATTTGTATCCCCTTTGGATATTTTTTAGAAAGACTAGTTGTTTAATCAGTGCGTGCAATTAATATATAAATCGCCATAATATGACACCAAAGTGATAATTTTTCATGGGTTTAAAACATGATTTTATTGAAAACATGGGATCGCAATCAAATGCATTGTTATGCAGTTCAAAGAGCGTCACTGGCACCCAGTGTAACACTAGATATTGTTGTGGGTTACTTTGTATTGAGCCACAGTTGTGGACGGGACAGGTATCGGTAATTCACCAGAAACAAGTTTCGTATTTATAAAAGATTCTGAGTTGCAAGCATGCAAGTGACAGTGACAACACCTGTAAGTAAAGTACATGTTTAATAAAGGCTTCGTGTGTTGTTAAATTTAAACCGAGTTGTCTAAAAACTAGTTTTGAAATTAAGAATATATCTAGTAAATATCCTTTCTATTGGTTTTTGTCTTTTTTTAACAGTTATGAAGCATTAACCAAAGAACTGATAAACGAGGAACTTGGACTCGCCTATCCTATCGTTGATGGTATGTATACCCAACATGATCCCACAGGATGCAAGAATGATCCGCAAGGAAGAACAATCAAGAAAAGACAACACAGAGGACTGAGATTTTTGACTAAAGGTCAATTTTGTGAACTGTATATATCAGTGTGGTGTAAACAAGTTTTCAAAAAAGAAAAAATGTTCCTGACATTATCTACTCTCACTGTGTTGGTTCCAATTTTCTCTTTAATTGGACTGTTTTACTCAGCAAAAGTAGATGAGAATTTCCCACAAGACTGTACAAGTACAAGTAGTGTGTGCTTCTATAGCCTCCTGCTTCTATTAACCATACCAGTGTATGTGTTCTTCCATCTCTGGAAGTGGATGGGAATCAAACTTTTCAGACACAACTAATGTACTATATGGACAATAATGCAAGAGCATCTGTCATTTGAAAAATTGACAGTTTTTTTTGTCTGACTGCTTCATTTTATTAAATGGTTACAGTAAATACAATAGTGTACCATAGAAATGTGTAAGTTAAAGTCTTGGTTATATGTGTAATGTACTACTGCTTTACTCAGTCACACATTGATCATAATAAAAATGCAGCTGATTTTGAATCCAAAATGTGATTCTGCTAATACTAAACATTCTGTATGACAAAACTTTACTGTTGGGTATAATGTAGTTTAGACATGCCAGTCTGTAACACTTCCCTACATGTTAGTTATTTTCACACTTGTATGAGTAAAGTTAAACATTGAGACACTTAATTTTAATGGAACTTAATTGAGCAAATCATATATTAAAGCATTTTGCTTAAGGTTCTTCAGTGTAAGTGGCAAATCTGTACACATCACTACATGACAAATAAAAGCAATTGAATTTATTAACTTCAAAAAGGAAATATAACAATAAAACAAGGAAAAGCTAGAGACAATGAAACAAATATACCGATAACAGTACTTGTATGACTTTAGTTCCAGTTACTCAGAGAAATTTCTTATATGTAATTCTGCTTGGACTCTTAAGTTTCTTTTATATTAGTCTTTGTTTGCCTTGCATTCAACTTACATAACCCACTTTTTCTTTTAAGTTAACGTCATCCAAGATTCCATGCATACAAGAGACTTACGTTTGAATTTATTAATAACTGTTTAGAAAAAAAAAAGTTTAATAACAAAGAAGTGCATGCATAAACCATGTTAACTGTTGAACTATACTATTAAACAGCTCTTTCCAGTTGGTATCAGGCAGACATCGTTGACATCGTCCAGTTGGTATCGTTGTGACTGAGCATCCCATTTATTCACTAGTGGCTTTTTTTTTTGTTTGTTTCTCATGCATCATCTCTTTCATAAGTGGAGCTTGCGACTCAGGAGATTGAGATTCACCTTTTAACTTAAAGAAGTAAGACTCATTTAGCCGAGTCTGAACATATTTCCCATCTTCAGATATTTTGCAAAATGTATTTAAGCAACGAGTTTGATTTTCATCCCTTGAAATTGGAATGCAGTTGCTTGTACGACACGAGACATATTTAGGGGAAATATGTACACCATCACCTTCACCATTCACATGACAGCGAGAAGCATGAATTGAGGCGACTTTTGCTCTCATTCTAGATGGCAGACTCAGGTCAACGGGTTTCTCTATACATTTGTTATCTCCCTGTTTTTTGTAAAACCCTAGAAAAGTAGCATGACCCCTTGAGCTGAAGAAGTCATCGGTCTGTGTAGCTTTCTCAGTGACTGGCCCTAATTTTCTACTTGAGACCAGACAGTAGTTTTCATACCTTTGTCTCATGGGTGATGACCTTAAGCATGGAAGGTTTACTTCAGATGTTCTTGTGTGCTTGATGTGTCCTGTAGCATTCTGGCATTCTGTGTATTTGTCTCTTTGTGCTGATGGTGAGCTGACACTACCATCACTTGAGCCACTTCTTGGCAAGAAATGCTTCTGTGTAAGGAAAAGATCCTGGCTGTTACAAGCTTCCTCTACAAGACCATGTGTGCTTTCAGCTCTGTATTCATGCCTCTTCTTTGTGCAACGCACGTTAAATTCCTCTTCAGACTCACAGGAGTTTATTTCCAGTACGGGGCTTGAAGAAAGTAAAGGCTCTGTACAACAAAAGTCATCTTCTGGCTCCCTGAATGTTGCTCTGGTTGGTCCCTGCCTGCTTTTGCATTCCACACTGTCACCACTGAAGTGTTGTACTGTAGTGTCAAAAACAACTCTTTTTTTACAGGGGGCTACTGGCCGTGCTTTGTTTTTAGAATACACACCAGCTTGCTCAAGAACTTCTTCGGCAAGTAGATTTTTCTCAGCTTGTGGTAAACACAATAATTTATATATAACCTGTTGCTCAGACTGAATACTGCTAATTCCTTCAGGTGATCTAGTGTGCTGCCACACCCCCCTGTGTTCCAATGTCAGATTATCACTGGTCATTTTTGGCATGATGCTCCCACCTAAAAGGTAACGTTTCTTCTTTGTCTTAAAGGATTGTGTTACAGGAATTTGAACATGAGAACATTCTGGAGTGTTGTATAATTCTACTTGCATTAGGTTCTGATGATGGCCTTGGTCAGGATCTATATGGCATGTGTTTCTTTTGGGATTTTTGGGTTTGTTTTTTAATGATTTTTTTTTAATTCTGTCATTTCTATCAGGATGCCAAAACTCATATGAATCATCACTCTCCCTTCTCTGGCAAATGGGTGGTTGCAATTTCTTTAGTTCTAGTTCAGTTTTTTTCTTTGCTTTTTTGTGGCTTTTAGATTTTTTCTTGTTCTTTTCCTTTGTAGTACTATTTGTGGAATCAAGTATCGTCTCAAATGAATGTAACACCCCTAAGTCTTCCTCAGGTGATTCACTCAAAGAAATCTGAAAATAAGATGTATATATATATATATATATATATATATATATATATATATTACACAGTATGTAATTGTTTTATTGATAAGCTTTACTAATCATAAAGTTCATGCACATATTCCTCTCTATAGTACTGGCCATTCATACCAAACGTTGACAACGACATACTGCACCTGTAAGTATGTACACACAGTACAGGTGCAAATAGGATAATCCTTGATTATGTATGTGTCATTCAATAGGCTGATATCAATCATATCAGCTGGTCCACTGAATGTTAATATTGCTTTTTGAATTTTGACAGACAGTTTTGTGCTGTTCTATTATGTTTATCTGGTAAATATTCATTTTTCAGAGTTACAGTGACCAACAATCAATACCTTTGTTTTGTTTACTTCCATATGTCACCTCATGTGTACTTCAGTTTTGTTAGAAAGTAGTCCAGTTGATATTGCCTAAAATAATTATCATCTGTAGACACATGGGCCTAAATAAAGTTACAGCTCATACATTTTTTTTTTAAATATTATTTCTAAATAAACCTTTTTTAAAAAATGTAAAATAAATAATGTTAAAAGACAAACCATACGATTTTTTTTATTTGAAGACAATGAAAAATACTTTTAGTCCGTTTGTCACTAAATGTATTTAGTCTATTTTAGTAAGGATGACAATAAGATTTATTTTTTTGAATATCTAAACTGTATGTATTGCCTTTTGTTGGTCCTGTTTGTAAAGGTCAGCGGGCTCTATTAATGCAAAATAAAATGTCAGTATTTACTGAAATCATACCAGATACTCTTCACAATCTTTTGCTTCATTCACAGATGATGACAGACATGGGCAGCACCCACGTTTCTTCTTCTTTTTCTCGTGTTTTGGGGCCATATCAGTAACTGCTGCAAGAATGTGAATATTAACACGAGACAAACAGAAAAACGTCTCTAATAAACCTGAAACAAAAAGTGCGAATAACACTTTGGAGTAAAATAACTATCTGCGAATCCATAGTGGAAAATGCCCACTTTTTTTTTTAAATAAGCTAACGGTAAGCGATATAGAACAAAAACTGTAACATATAAAAAAAACTGTAACATAAAACGATAAAACTATAGAACAAAAAAGAATACGAAGAAAAAAAGTACAAAAAGAAAACATTGCAACACTGTTGGCCTATTTTTTTTTTTTTTTTTTTAAGTATTTAACTACTTCAAAACAACTGCTATTATCTTTCGTTCAAATTTTCCTTAAAGCCCGCTGGATTTATTTAAGTATAACGGCTGCCCCATAGTTTAACAGAACAACCGAACGACACCCAGACATTATCACTTTCAATTGGTTTTACTAAAGGAGATATTCCTACAAATTTGAATATTTACCGATATGTTGTATTTCTTCTATTAAAAATAAAACGTCACTTTTGTACTTACATTGCAAAACAATGTTTCGGTCTGCCCCCGTGGATCGAGCGTGCATCCGCTGTTTTGAATAATGCGGGAATGATTTACTAAGGCGCTCGCTCCCAAGCGCGAGCTGTAAATAGCCAATCAGCAGCTAAGGATTTGAAAACAAAAAGGCGCCAATAACAACTACAAATATAGCGTTTCTTTTTTTACTTAGGAGCATTAACGGACAAAATATAGCAATATGTAATGACAGAACCAGGCAGCTGTTACAATTTCAACAGTATAAACGTAACCAAAACCCTAACGCCAATGTTTTTCTAAACCATACTGAAGAGTTAAAATGACTATGTAGTACAGCAGTAGGATAAAGAAGCAACATCAGTCAGACTGACCGGTGTTTTAAAATCCATGGCAAGGCTACAATTTATCATCACAGGACGTTTGTTTTAGTTTTGCAGTCTGCACATGTCATTTCCGATTCCCTTTTGAAATGACGACCGTTGTATTAACTTATGAGTCACATTATCAATTTTTATATATAGCCACATTTCATATAGGTATGGCCTTTTAGTTTTTCAAAGGATTCTCAAGACATATGAAGCCAGATTCATACGTGCCATCAGGTATTTTTATGTTCACAGACAATTGGTTGAGGACACGACTCCAGGGGTTAAATTTAGTAACTTCGTCATTGTTTTGTGCTTCGTCAAGATTGACCCCACTTGTGTGTGTGTGTGTGTGTGTGTGTGTGTGTGTGTGTGTGTGTGTGTGTGTGTGTGTGTGTGTGTGTGTGTGTGTGTGTGTGTATGTATCTTATTCAGAATATACCATTTTTCAATGCAATACCAACGTTGTGTTAGTGGGCACTGCACTGCAGTAAAAGAAAGGACCAGACCGCACTGGGGAAACAATCAGTATTTTGTGTGACTAATTACAGAGGTATACTAATTTACACTCTGTTCAAGTGATGCTTTGTTGAAATTTCTTAAGTAATTGTAATACTGTATATTGCATTTATTATAATTTCTAAGCCTGTAAAGTCAATAATTAATTCAATAATTTATGTATTGCATTTGCAGGTTGTTGTTGTTTTAAAACCAAATGTGTACAGCATTAAATTAATCATTTAGAACACTTCTCTGTAGGAGCATGGAACTACCATTAGGTCGGGAAAATGGAAAGTGTTCATACACCTACCCCGCCCTCAGTAGGGAGAGACAGCCTGACAAGGATTGCATAGGAATAGAATAAGGTCAACTACAATTGGGTTTAATGGCTGTAGCAAAAGCCAAGGTGAAGCAATGTGGGTCCAATACCATCTTTGTGTTTGATATATATATCAAATGAAATATATATATATATATATATATATATATATATATATATATATATATATATATATATATATATATATATATATATATATATATATATATATGGCCAAAAGTTGTGTATTGCCCAATATAATTAAAACATTTTTGCTTCATCAAGTTGGATCAAACCTGCTGAATAATGTTACCTTAACATAGTGAATTAAATACCGCTTTGTAATTTTCCATATACTTAAAAACTACAAAAAACTGACAGAAATTGAAAAATGTGACATTTCAAAAGCTAACATGAATTACTGTACTACTATTATGGCTTCCAGTAGACTTTTGCAATATGATTTTGCAGTTTCTTTGATTATATGATGTTAAATAAAATACAATTGACAATTTTTATATATATACAGTGCCTTGCAAAAGTATTCAGACCCCTGACCAATTTTCTCATATTACTGAATTACAAATGGTACATTGAAATTTCGTTCTGTTCGACATTTTATTTAAAACACTGAAACTCAAAATCAATTATTGTAAGGTGACATTGGTTTTATGTTGGGAAATATTTTTAAGAAAAATAAAAAACTGAAATATCTTGCTTGCATAAGTATTCAACCCCCACACATTAATATTTGGTAGAGCCACCTTTTGCTGCAATAACAGTTTTAAGACTCTTGGGGTAGGTATGTACCAGCTTTGCACACAGCGTCGGAGTGATTTTGGCCCATTCTTGGCAGATTTGCTCCAGGTTGTTCAGGTTGGTTGGACGACGCTTGTGGACCGCAATTTTCAAGTAGTGCCACAGGTTCTCAATGGGATTGAGATCAGGACTGTGACTGGGCCACTGTAGGACATTCACCTTTTTGTTCTTGCGCCACTCCAATGTTGCTTTGGCCTTGTGCTTGGGATCATTGTCCTGCTGAAAGGAGAATTTCCTCCCAAGCTTCATTTTTATAATGGACTAAAGCAGATTCTCTTGCAGTATTTTCCTGTATTTTGCTCCATCCATTCTTCCTTCAATTGTAACAAGATGCCCAGTCCCTGCTGATGAGAAGCATCCCCACAGCATGATGCTGCCACCACCGAACTTCACTGTAGGGATGGTGTGTCTTGAGGCATGGGCAGTGTTAGATTTGCACAAGATATTTCAGTTTTTTATTTTTCTTAAAAATATTTCCCAACATAAAACCAATGTCACCTTACAAAAATTGATTTTGAGTTTAAGTGTTTTAAAATAAAATGTCGAACAGAACGAAATTTCAATGTACCATTTGTAATTCAGTAATATGAGAGAATTGGTCAAGGATCTGAATACTTTTGCAAGGCACTGTATATATATCAAGCCTAAAATTCTAAGTAATGCAAAACTTTTGGCCATAGCTGTGTGTGTGTGTGTGTGTGTGCGAGTGTGTGTCTGACAATGCACCTACTGATAGGGTTACTTTACTTTATGAATCACAAAAAATCTTGCTTACATTACAGTTTGATGAAATATGTCTGAGCTGTTTTCCATGCTTACTGTCTCCAAAGGAAATGCCTTTTCACTCATTAAAGCCAGTAAGTATCCTTTCATCATGTCCTTTTTACTTTTCTTTTTTACTCATTGTAGTGTGGGAAAGATTCAGGTGAAAGTGGCTCATAGACTTTCTCCAGAGGCTGAATGAGGTCACACGGTTTGGTAGTCCTGGAAAGATCAGGGTCACTGAATTCATGAGTGTGCATTTCCTCTGTGTAAATATGGTCTTTCATTTTAGCATAACAAAAAAAAATAGAGATTTTATTTGAACGAACAGCATAAGCCAAGACATTTCACCTTTTCACAGCTAAAATGAAACATGGAGCAGTTTTCTTTGTCCCCTCTGTCAACTCCCCCCCCACTCCCCTCACTATTTTGGAAGTGGATCTTGACCTTGGGATGAGCGGTTCCTTCAAGCAGTTTATAGTTTCACCATCATGTCAAGACACTCCTTTTTAATATAAGTATTATGGGTAACATTTTAAATTGACAGTATTTAATCTGAAAAAAAAATCTTAACTGAGCTTTGATATTAATCACAGTAGGAGAAACAAATTGCATTACATCATTTTTAACCCTATAGGAAAGCTGTCCAACCTCCATGACTTTACTAAGGCAAAGAAAGTGCAATGTGACTTTCTAGCACCTGTGTTTTACGCTCACTCAGGCAGGACAATGATAAAGGTATGCGATGGATGAAAGGCATTTATATTTAAAGGTCTGCAAAGAAATGCCATTGATGAAGTGTTTATTAGACTGGCTACATGAGATAATAGAGAATCATTTATTAGTTGTATAATGGCAGTGGAATGGCAATGCCGCTATCATCTTGGCAGACCTGAAAACAGTGAGCCGTAATGAGACTGTAAATGATTAAAAGATTGATTTATTTGACATTGAAACATTTATAGCCACTGAACATTCACTGCATGTTATATTCTTTGTTGCAAAGCATACAGTGTTAGAACAGCCATCAAGACTGTAGTTACATTTACTATTGTTAGTAGACACCTTTATCGAAGGTGACTTAAAATGACTAAGGTGTGTGAACAATGCATCAGCTGCAGAGCCACTTATAACAACATCTTACCCAAAATACAGAGCACAAGGAGGAGAAGTGACTTGCTCAGGATCACACAGTGAGTCAGTGGCTGAGCCAGGATTTAAACCAGGGACCTTCTGGTTACAAGCCCTTTTCTTTAACCACTGGGCCATACTGCCTCCTGTGTTGAAAGGAATGTGGGATTGTAACAGGCTATGCTGTTCCAATCAGAACATTTTACATTCCAGGTCATTTTTAGGAACTTTTAGTCCCTGTGGCGTAGCATCCCAGGAAAGGCTGGTCTGCACCTTTGAATTATTAGACTGTAGCTCATACAAAACAAAAGAACATCATAAAACACTGTAAACAGACTTTTCTTGGATACAAAGCAAAACTCTTCAGAATTAACAAAACAGCACCCAACTTCGGCTAGCACACTGCAATCTTTCTCTTTCGTTCTTTTGTTCTCCACTCCATGCTCTCCCACACATTCACAAACAAGCATTTTGTCTTTTATAAC
Source organism: Polyodon spathula (assembly GCF_017654505.1). NCBI lineage: Eukaryota > Metazoa > Chordata > Actinopteri > Acipenseriformes > Polyodontidae > Polyodon > Polyodon spathula. The sequence continues at coordinate 5,586,305 of NC_054550.1, read as the reverse complement.
ATATGGCCACACTCCACACTTTTCCAATCACACTTCAATCAATCTAACAATTAAACAATCACACTTATGCTGCTGTGCAAATGGTGGTCATCTTGACTCCACCACTGTTCCTTCACCAAGATGGCCATCAGCCACCAAACTCACACACACCCATGTGCAGGGCCTATGTTCTGTCAGAGTCCCCTAATTATTTTTTTTTCCCTCACAGGTCGCAGACAAAAGTATTGGAACCTTGTAGGAGGAATACTTATATATTGGGTATTTTTTATGTACTCTCTTCTACAAAGCTGTTTCTGAAAATAATTGTACAATTGTGCTGAACTGTTTATTTCTAGTTTTTTAATTGTGAACATTATTTGTTCCTACTGGAAAAACATGTTATAGTTTTATTTGCACCAAAACTAAGAAAATTAATAACTTGGTTTTATAATGCCTCGATTCAAGGTGCTTAATTTAAAAAGACAAACCAACATCAGGAATCAAATCATCATCTTGCTGCTAGAGGGGTGAAACACAATAGGGCACATTAGTGTTGAAACTGTGCCACAGATTCTTATAAACCCTCCTAAAAGTTTATTTGCATGGTTTCTCATGTTTTACCCACATGCCTACTACATTTACTATGCTTTACCATGGTTTACCATAGCATTTGCAATGATTATACAAGGATTTACCATGCTCCACTGTGCTTTACCATGGCTTTATTACACTTTGCTATGCTTTTACCATGGTACTCCTCAGTACAAAATATGTAAATAAGTGAAAGCCTGTGGATTTGCTGTATGCAGTACATGAGATGTCTGACTGTTAATAGCTACTGACACCCCAACAGCGGCATTGCTGAAGCCACCTAGTGATTAATGGAATCGTTTTGATCATTAGGCTGTATTGCTGAAGATTTAATGGGTACAAATCATAATCCAGTCCCTAATCCCATCTGTAGCTTTCCAATGGTACGGAACGCTCATCAATGTGTGTGTCTTGTGCTGCTATAGTCATAAGCATAGGTTTAGTTCAATAATACTCCACCCCCATTCCAAGTACTTATTGTATTGTTTCCAAATTTAACCTGGTTACACATGATGAATACTTTATCTTATCTGTCAACGCGGAAGCAATCCAGGGAAAAGGTCCATATTCCCATTTATTCAAGTGGTAAATTTACTTGAATAAAGTTGTTTTTTTGTTTTTTTTTTATTTGTGAATGTACATAAAAATATTCTCCAAAATAAATAAATACAAATTATTCTACTCAAAGTGTTTTTTAAAAAAAACACTTATTCAATAAAAGCAAGATTAATGTTATTTAACAATGATACTGTTTAAACTTTTACTACTTTTACTACTGTTCGCTTTTTGCCTTGTTACTTGTAAGTAAGCATGTCAGCAGGGTGAAGCCCACCTCTGCACTACCTCTGCATGACATGAGCAATGCAAAGTCAATCTTAAAATGTTTAACATGCCCCAGGGATTTGTTTTATGTATAGAACTAAAATGATGAATGTGCTAAACAACCTATTACTTATTTTTGGAAGCAAACATCACAGCTAAAGTGCTGAAACACATACCTGCTTATGGGCTCCCAAAGCAAGACCTCTTCACAGCATCACTGATCCGGCCATAGACGGCATGCAGTGTCAAAACCCATTTATCATTAGTTAAAGAATGGGATCGTGATAATCATTAAGCTTGTTAACACCATTGCACATGATAACGTTGCAACAGTGTTTTCCACATTCTCTAGTTACCGGGTTTTCTCTTGTCACACATGGGCCGCAAGCTGTTTCATAATCGACTCCAGCAAACAGCAGACCAACTAGAGATCTTTTATCGTATTTAATAAACTAAAAACCTATTTAATAAGACCCTGGACAGTCCTCCTGATATAAAGTTATGTCTATCATATACAACTACAGTATGTCAAGAAAGATAGTTCTTTTTAATCATTTAGACCATTTTGTATTTTTTGGATTATCCAGCACCGAGGTTATTTTTCTGCTTATTTTGTTGCCATGGTAAATTGTCATAAATAATTAAGTTGTTCTCTTAAATAGAATAAGAAGCAAGCATATAACACATTGTCAAGTTTATTTCAAACATAAACGAGTATAACAGGTCAGCAAAGGCAGACCCTAACTAACTTAACATCAGTGTTTAATGCCTCTTCAGAGACCTCCCAAAGAACTAGAGTGTGGATTTATACAATGATGACATATCCCTCTGCAGATGTGCAGCCAATCTATCATGTTGCCTCTGGGTAATGCAGAGAGCCTTCCAGTGGGAAAGTGGCAGTTCCCCTTCTGTTGTTTGACTGAAAGACCGATTGAGTCAATGGAAATGAAGCACTTCAGCACCTAATATTCTGGTAAGAATAATATTATTGCTGGTGCGTGAGTCATGCTGAAAAACAGCGGATATTTCATCATTCCGTCCATGATATGGTCTTTTCCTCCAGTAAACTCTTACTGTTTCAGTTGTACAGCTGATGCATAAGGTGAGATACCTGATGTTGAGCACATGATTATAGATATAACACCCATCAGCTTGGAGTTGATGAACAATAAGTTCTGTGCCATAGTTTTGAAACATAGACTACTGCTACCTTTCCCAAAGAAAATGGAGAAAACATAATTGTACCCAAAATATCACAACAGTATTTGTGTTTTACTACTTTGTGTCTAATCATCTGGTGTCTAATCATCTTATTTGTTCTTTGTGGATATTTTTTAATTATTTTACAAAAATTCAAAAGGTATTAGAAGTATCTTAGGCTGGAGAATTGGAGACAGCTGGGGTGGTTGGACAAGGATTGGTCCTTATAAAAGTATGCAACAGTATTTTTTCATGGTATTATTTGCAGCTTTCATATGTTTTTCCTGTAATTATACTAGACATTTACCATAGTTTGCTCTGGTTTCAATACGCTTTTTAAAATGCCTCGCTGGTCTTTACAATGCTAACCTATGCTTTGCCATGCTCTCCCTGTGCTTTATTACACTTTGCTATGCTTTTACTGTGGGACACTTTCATACGGGAGGAACCACTTGAAGAGAGGCTCAGTACAGCTCCAGTCCCTCCTACTGCAGACTGGTCATTAGCAGACGGTCACTGAGTCTGGACACAGCTGGAGGGGAAGGCCACTGGGGAAGGGAAAACTATAGAAAAAAGAGCACTATTACAGTTTTAAAAAGAGGACAGCAAGCCATATTCACAAAACATTTGCACTTCTTTTAATTATAATCAAACGTGTTCTCTTATTTGGTCTTTGTTTTAAAGATATACAGTAGACTGTATGAAGTGAAATCAGTGTTGCAGTTCAGGTCCATGTAAGTTTTACATGTCTAGGGTTGAAAAACCTCAGGGATCAGAGATGCTTTGAACGTGAATTAAGTACATTTGATGTATTTTTGTGAAAGTATGTCCTGTAATGTATTAGCGGAAATTAATATTTTCTTTTAAAATCTTACGCACAATGAAATCACTCGTCTGTATCTGAACACACAGTTCTCACATTCAATCCAAATAATAGGCTTTTTACATCATTATCACTGTAATATATGTTTACAGTCATTTTCTGAAAAGTGTTTGAAGACCAAAAGGGCTTATGGCGTAACAGCCAGCTGATGAAAGACACTGTTTTCAGTGTTCACGCTGTGTGAGAATTCTGTTAATAAGACCATTTTTCTCATAAAAAGTGGTCTGACTTTTTGTGAGTAAGCATATTAAGAATGTCAATCCGTTTTACAAACGCGTCAAAGAGTGAAATGTTAAAAAAACTTTTGAATGATACTGTACTTCATTATGTGACACATGGTAGGGTTTGTTAATGGGTCCACAACAGAGTGGGGGTGGAATAGATGTATTGTTAGATATAAGCAGTTGCTTATTAGCCTATTAATGAGATCTAAGGGGCAAGAATAGTCATGTTTTTTGAAATTTGGTTAGCACTCCTTTAATCTGTAATGTTAAAGTGACCTTAACATTATATGAACAATATTGAACACATACCCCTGGCAGCTGCATTGCATACTCTACGGGCATATGGTGCTTGAGCAGAGGCAGACTGCATCTGAACATCCAGAAGCATGCAAGCTATTGAGTTAGAATAGTGAGGCAATGCCTTTGAACATGGCATGTAAGGTGGCATCACTCATAGTGGCAACCCAAATCCTTCTAGGGAAAAAAAAGGCTTCCATATGATGAGCTTAGCCCAGAGGCAGTGCCACTCATAGAAAAAAAAAACTCATTATTGTTCATATCAATAAACAATAGCAAGATTAACAGTTTGAATATTCTTTTTATTCTCTGTTCCTTGGTACGCATAGTAGACAGACTTCCTTCAATCTGTTAATATGCCACTAAAATCAAAGATTTTGACAGAGGTATCCAAATTCTCACCATAATAGGAGGGTAAGAAAAAAACACCCATGGCAAGGGTGATCAACTGGGTCCCCACAGTAGAATAAAGATGTTAATTAATGCAAACTCTGCAATAGCTGTTGAAAGAAAGATGTAGTGCTAGCAGATGCACTCTCCACAGGAGTGGTGCCATCTCGCCTCCAGATCAATCAGACTCCTCAGACTTCTCGACAAGCTGTTTGAGTGACTGCACCTTGCACTTTGGGTGGCACCAAAACAGTAGCACACCGGACAACAAATTAAACAAAAACCTTTATTTGCAGCACATAACTGATTAACACTAAAGTATTGTGGACTATTTAAAACAACAGTACCCTTCCATAAATTAAACATTCTTTCAGTGAACATTCCACCTGACAGATCTGGAATGGCTAGCTTAGCAGTATGGGTAGACCGGAAAGGAATGAAACTTTCATTACTATAGTGCATTTTGTTTTCACAAAGTATATTGTTTGGTTCTGGTTTGTCATATTAGCATAGTAGTTAATTAAAGACTGAAATATTGAAAATATACGCTAGATCAATAGCTTTAATCTTAATTCCCACATCTTTGTAGTGAACCAGGTTATCCCAATCCTGATGACTTTTTATTCTAATCCCTTTTGCATTCCGCTGTCCACCACTGGTGTTGCACACCATTTGAAGCATGGTAGGCATTGTGCAAGGATGAGGTAACGTGAACTACAAATTGGGGGCTGAAGGTGTCCCTCCGTGCAGCTATATACTGTATGGAATTGTAAGGCAGAGGTTTAGACTCTCAGGCAAGGGGCAAAGGTTGATTCAGGTTTATGTCATCAAAACATGGCGTGCTCACTGTAGATCATAATAATGTCATATGTAAGGAGTAACACGAGCCTGTTTCAATGTGGGCTTGTCTTTTCATGGACTGTCCAGTCATATAACTGCTAGCAAATCATGGTTTTAAATGGCACATTGATGTACATTCGATAATGTTGTGCATGATTAGATAAAACAATTACTGAAAATGTTTGTGTTGTTACACTACATAGGATATGCTCTGCCTTGGGTAATGTACATAGCCCATTGTAAAATTGTATGCAACCCTGTTTCCGATCCCTTTTTTACAATCATGCAACTATTTAAGTAGGAACTATGATAAATTAGGCCCATCGTGTTATGCAAAACAGCTAGAGGTGTCACATGGATGGTCTAGCTGTCCCTGCACTGATGAGCTGTTAGTAATCAGTCTTAAAAATCTCAACGATGGACCATTATAATGACTGCAGATGATTGAGCCACAATAAATACTGAATTCAAGATGTATCATCCAGATATTAGATAAGGGTCAGCGCTCTTGTAGGTTTAATATCAAGGGAGGATAGATGCAGTGGCATATATTTAACACACCTGACTCTGGACCACACAGATATTCACATACAGTGCAGAGCAAAAATAAATGTGCCCAAGTTGACACTTTCCCTGGACTACTCTTTATTCAAGGGTCCTAAACCTGCCACAAATCTTTATTAACTATAAGACACCTGGAGGTGGACGTGACAGTGCCTCAGGCTGCTCACTCAAGGAAGACCTAAAGGCTAATGCTGCACAGTTCATCTCAGGGACATGACATAGTCATACCTTTGCCGCATTTAGAAAACTTGTCTCACTGTCATCTGATGTCACTGTTTGACCAAAAGGCATCGGCATTCTTAAAATAACTATCCCTAATTTTACACAAGTAAAACAGCACAGTGATATGCACGAGCTCATTCAAGGCTTCTGTTATTTTACTTTTAATTATCTGTCTAATTAGTCACATGATTATAAGATAATTTTTGCTCGTTGTGCTCTGGAAGGATATACCTTTTAGGAGGTGCTAGCCCCAGGCGGTAATAGTTTCCAAATTACAAATCAAATGGTACTTGTTGTAGTGCAGGGCTCTACTCACAATGCAGCAAATACCATACCTTGAAGCTTTACACTCATATTACTTTATGAAAGCATATTTTACTATATAGAACAACGTGCCATATACTGTATGTTTTACTAGAAAATGACTTAAATACATTCAATGTAATCAAATTGTAGGCATATTGAGGAATTCATATGTAAAGAAAAGGAGCAGTCCTGCATTTCTAAGTGCCTTGGGGTGCCTTCTACAATCTGAAGGGAATGCGCTCACTGCATTTGGTTCTGGCAAGTGGTATGCGTGTTTTTGACAAGGCTAGGCTGCTGTTAAGAACTGAGTTCTCTCTCCGTTAGTCAGCACAGGGTTTTTATCACTGTGGATATCCACTGTGCACCTAGAGGTCAAAATCTTCAAATGCCACCCTGGAGTCACACCGCATGTGAATTTTGCAGGATCCTTCTAAAATGTTTTGAATATTGGATTGCTTAGCTGTACCGCCAATGGCATCTCCCATTGCAAACAATGTGTTTGGCTTTATTGGAATGTTCTAGCGTGGATAAGGGTAGTTTAAACCACAATAAACCCATGCACCTTTTGCATCACAAAAGTAACGTGAACACATAGACTGCACTCTGTGTGGCAGCCTGGATGGGTCCTATTCTCACCATTGATGGATTTAACAGGTTACACAAGTATGACATCATATCCCCTGTTAATAACCCAAACCCAACTCAAACACATGCTGAATATCAAAATGCAAATAGATAACAACAGTGTAACCTACTATTTCACTGTTTAGCCATGTGATGAGGTACCACTTGTACACTTGTATGTCATCCCTTATTAGAGTTTCCCCTAGTAAAAGCATAGCAACGTGTAATAAAGTAGGGTAAAGCACAGTTAAGCATTGTAAGGAATTGTGAGGTATGGTAAATAATATTACATAACTATGGTAAATGCATGGGAAAAGCACAGTCAAACGGCAAAAATATAGTGGTAAACTTTCAGAAGGGATGTTAAACAGCTATTTATATTCTTAGAAGGCAAAAGGTATGTTATTTGTTTTACAGGTGTTTATCCACTCACTATTACCATCAATTCTTTCCTGCAATGCTCTGACTTGAGACAAATCTTTATTTCTTTTTCATTCAAAATTTGAAGTCTTTAAACACCATTGTGCATTTATTATTAGTAAATAAACTCGCAAAAGATAATTGTATGCATTTAGATTTGTTTACACCAATGTTGGCATTGTAGCCATCCCTATAGCCCACAATGCAACAGATATGTATCTATTCCTCAATTTTAGGGTTAACACATTATTGCAGATAGTCTGCGTGGTAACATATAGCGAATGCTTCCTGAGAAAACAATACTTCACAATAACTAACATATCTGATCGATAAAAAAGCTCCTCCTCTATCGAATGACGTAATCGGTTGTAAAACCCTACACATTCCAAAGGACATTAACATTTTGATCAAAGGAGTGACTGAGACTTCGACGTCATTTCTTTGACGAAACAGCCTTTTTCAGCTCATTCATTGCAGTTCACATTTCCCATTTATCGGCGGGACAGAGGAGGCTTTCGCTGTCGCCCGGGAGACAACCCAGACAGCAGTAAATCTTCAACTTGTCTTGATGAAGATGGGAATCCCTT